>NW_025788284.1:0-10164 GCF_021130785.1 Homalodisca vitripennis
AATATTGCCTATTTATAAAAAACACAATCTAATTAGTAAAAATAAAAATCAGTATTCACATCCAATAGATATAGTATATTGCAGTGTTTCCCAAAGTTATTTCTGAAAGTAATCCCAAAAAAAAACTGTTTTTATAGGTTTAAAGAACAATTCGCATTTAATTAAACGTAAAACTCTCAATTTTTTGAATTCTTCTTCAAGAGACTGCACATTACTGAAAAAATTATTTTTACTGTTTTTACTTTTTGGATAGTGATGTGTTAATATGGAGAAATTTAAACTTAAAAAAAAACCGCGTTTCCCCCTATTTTTTTTGGTTTTACAAACCAACAGCACAGAAATTTTATTTAGAGATTAAGTTTAGTATGAATCAATGTTGATTAAAATTGATATACAATTTAATAAAAGTTTCAATTTTGGTTTATGTATGAAATCCCCTAAAATAATTTGTTTTAAAATGCAAATCTCATTTGGAAATCATGAACATCCAAACCAGATTTTATTAGCACCACAAGACCTTTTTACGTGAAACTTCGTCAACAGCTTACATAATCAGAAAAAACCCGACTGGAGTGGGATCGCAGAAAAGAGCACATTCACGAAACAGTGCAAGTTTTCATTGCAAACAGTTTGAGGTTCTGAGATGAGTTACATTTGGAGAATTTGCTGTGCTCGTAGGGCCCGATCTACCCTCTAAACAAATAAACGCTATCTGTGTGGGGGGTTGCGTTTACGGCTAGCCGCTGAGAGAAGGCGAAAACAATCTCTTTAACGACTTTAAACTCACGATTTTTGATTTGCAGATAAAATTACAAATACGTTTTTTTCAAAAACACTTAAACAACACTATTAACTGAAAAAACAAGGATAAATCTATATTGCTATTTTTTGATTTCTTTTATTATTTAATTCCCCCAAAAACAGCACTTTTACAAAACAGACTGATTTTAGCGAGTGGATGAGTTATTTGGGCCAAACGTTTCCTGAAAGGAGGGTTTTACCCATGAGTCACAAAAAAGTTTTGGGGGAGGGGTTGCTACCCCGCCCCCCCCTCCCGCCCACACCACACACTCAAAGGTCACGCCACAGCAAAAACCTCAACTGAAATCACTATCTGTCTCTTATAACCGATAGATAAACAATCGGTTATCGCGTTTTTTTGCTTTTAAAAGGAACAAAACGTTCTCCCCCCAAAAAACCCCAAATTTTGAATATCCTGCACGCCGGAAGCCAAGCAGTTGATTTCGGTGTGATTTTTTCTTTGTGAATGAAAATACCCACTATAACGGGCGGGGAATTGATATAACACTTTTTCGATCGAAATAAAGTTCCGAAGTTATATACTATATATTGGTTTATAGAGACAACAAGCAAAGTCCCCTAAAAGCCAATGGGAAAATCTTACACCAGAAATAAAAGCCTGCTTTTTAAAAACCATCCCTTCTAACGACTCCTCAGCAGCGGAAGAATGGGAATGGGGGGATCAAGACCGGGGGAGAGAAAGAGTGGGGCAGAGCCGAGCAGTACCCATAAACCCCCAAAATTTGTCGATGTCCGAGCCAGCCAAGCATGCCGACAAACCCCGAACTCCTGATAGCGAACTCATTCGGAACGGTTCTAATTTCTATTATCTTACGAAATTTAAAGAGTTTTTTTATATCCGAACATATCTGCAAAAAATGGAATTATATTTAAATTTTAAATTTTATTAATATTGAACTTTCTTTATAACCCAAAGACACTTTACAAAATGTGATTGTGCCCAACGAATAAAATGTCAAATTTCACATATTTGCATATAGGCTTAAAACGACGGTAAATATATTTTTTGTGCATTTTAATATATTCAAATTTAAAAGGGCAAAAGCAATAATTATAATGGGAAAAATTACGCTACAAAATCTGTAATAAGAGTTTTGTAATAGCTTAAAAAAAAACTAAGGGGATTTAAAAAAAAAACTTTCGAGTAAATATCCAAAAACATACTTATAGATATATGACCAAAAATCAATGACAATATACCTGTTTTTTACTACCTAACATAAGACGTGACATCATTTAAAATACATAACAAAATTTTATCCTATTTAATATCTATGTTTACCTGTAACTGACAAATTCAGTTTAAGAATCATATTATGACGATAATATATGTTAGGTTATACAATTTTAAACACTTTATATTTATATAAGAAATATTACACTTATATTGCAGAAATATATATGTAATAACAGATGATGAATCTAATTTAGTCCTACTGATCTCTAATTCTACGAATATACCAGATTTATGATACAATTTTACAATTACTTTTAATTATTTTAAAAATTTATTGAAGTAAAACATTGCGAGTATATATTCAACCAATAACATAATTATAGAAAATATGACACAAATCAATGACTAATTAACATGACTTAAATACCTAACATAGCACGTGACATCATTAATAAATATACAATTTTAATAACCTCAAATTATTACTGTTCAAGTTCTTAACTTATAGCATTAGCTCCTCTCTGTCTGTTTGTTTTGGATAATTTCGAGAATGAAAAACTAAGCTTATAGATTGAAATTGTGCATGCAAACTACCGACCAAGCCTGATATGTGTCATGTGTCGTCTGGGCGCACCACGCAATTATAATGATGGACCTGATCTATAGTACATGGCAATTACCGAATAATTTCTAAACTAATAGTAATGTAAACCTACAAATCATATTTATTTGATTAAAGGCAGTTGGACTATGCAATGAAACCACAAATATAAGTGTTACAAAACTTTTTTATTGGGGTTTACTTTTAAATACAAAAGATGCAATTAAAAAACTCAACTTAAATTTGTGATTTTGTATTTTGGAGACCCTGAAGATCATTATTTTAACTAATATGCTAAGAACACAAGTCTCGAATTCTTTTGTAAAGTTTTAAATGGTTTGCAAGAATGAATGCTTAAACAATCACCATTTTGAGTGACTAAGAAAATTTAAAAATAAGGACAATTAACATTGCATGGAATTCACTTTTTAAACAGAACAAATTTCTAAGATTTTGACGAGTAGGGCTCTTTTTATGCCTCCTAGATGTTTAATCCACCCTCGAATGTTGTCTAGCTACGCCACTGAAGGTAACGAGGTTCACTTTGTTACATTAGACTTCCTTTACGTCTTTTTTGGGTCTTTCGATACTTCCGGTGTATTGGTTTATTTGTATGTAGACTCAAGGATTAATTACTTGTCATTAATTACGTTGTTAAAATCAAGGGTTTAATGAAATAAATTTTATTGCGCTGCATTCCGGCCAGCATCCAGCTTTGAAAATGTTCAATATTTATGTGATGTCTGTACCAAATTACTGAAAAAAAAAAGGTATTTAAATTCAGAGTAGAAAGTAAAAACTCAGTGGCACATTTTAAGATGGTTTGTCACATTGATTGCCTGCAATTTTATTTTTGCTGCATCCTGCACCATCCAGCTTTGAAAATGGATTTTAAATATTTGGATGCTGTTACTATATACTAACGGAAAGAGGTTTGAAAATACAGAGATACATTTTAATAGTTTTGCCATGGTACTGAAACTAAAGTAAATTCAGAGGAGTATGGGAGCGGAGAACGCGCGGACTGCCCTTTCCACTTATCCCAATACAAGGGCTCTGAAGTTGGCAGGAGGGGCCCCTCCATCCCCACTCATTCTCTCCGCCGGTCTTGATCACATACATTATTCCGCTGAGTCCGTCAACTCGCTCCTCAGTTTCCGTTGTAAGGTACTTCCGTCCGCTAACAATGGCAATGGCTTTCGAAGTTGTAGGCCTTAAGTTCAAGGTCAACTGTGGTATACGGTCACGTTTATTATAAAAAGTCTACAGACTCCCGAAATAAGTGCTACCTTCGATGTGCGGGTTCAAAATTGTGACAAGAGGGGAATGGATTATGCCTCGCCAGCCCGAAGCTAGACTTGCGTTCCTCTGTGGTGACGTCTCTTCCTCACAGCCACCCTCCTCTAGCCTAATTAGCTCGATGGGAAAAACCCCGATCGACATCAATTCTGGACATCATTGATACAGGTGACACGTCGTCAATACGCCGTTATTGGGCTAGATTCAAAGAGAGGTAAGTAATTAGTAATCAATCATATTATGTCTATATCGGTAAAACAGTTTATCAAATAATAGATTGAAGTTTTGACATTTACTGAGCATTTGCGAGTTGACCGGATAACTTTTCATTTTTCTATCAGTCTGTATGTTTAGTTTGTTCGTCTGTCCCCATATCTCGAAAACGAGTAGACCTATGCATACATCTTAATGTTGTATGCAGCTTCGGTTTTATATCAAGAATGAATAAGTTCGATTGATGTCCGACGAAAAAGAAAAACTATATTAAATTTCACATCTCAAATACTTTCTTTTCCGGTCTGGTTTTGCAGTTTGTCATCAGAACTTCTTGAGAAGGGTAAATTAGCTATTTTCTTGAAACTGCATGCAGATTTAGTGAAGATCTTGTAATCAACATTTGATCTGAATTTAGTAACAAAAAGTAATGGTTACAAGTAATTTACCACATAAAGAGCAAAAAATTTAGTATACATTTAGTATTACAGAGAAATAAACTTATGTTAGAATGTTGCCTTGAATCTAAATGAATAGATGTTTTGTCCTTACGTTCAAAATTAGTTAAGGAATAAAACTGATTATTTACTGCCCCACGGGGTCTGTCGATAATCTAAAAGTATAAAAAGCAATCTATTTAGACGAGCTTATAGTTTCTTTTTAAGATGAAAAGTAAAGGAAACAAATTTATACCGTCTCTGTTCTAAAATCATTGCGCACTGAAGTTGAAGGGATCTTATGAAACTACAATATGATACTGCAAAGATTAAATGGACACAGTTGCGCGTAATAACAAGACCAACCAATTAGCGTGATAAGTTGATTATTGGTTGCATCGTTCACAAAACTATTTTGGGTCAAAATGTTCAAAACAAGTCACAGTTCCTTCTTCTTCAGTAGCTATATTAAAACGTTGTTCACATGAAATCTGCATGAAAATATCATCTAGTTATTAACAATGGTAACAAGTTTTCGAGTGAAACGGGCCATAAGTTATAGGGTTCGAGGGAAATTTTTTTTAAAACCCATTTTTTTAATTAAATTAAAAGATTATTCACTTTTTTACTAATTTCAAAGATACCATATATGATATTATTCACTCACGGTATGTATCGAGATAATTAATGAAAATCGATTTTGATATTTTTTTTTTGGAATTAATCACCCATTAATGAATTGTTTTAATTTTTTTATTTAAAAAAAATTCTAAAAATGATGATACAATTTTTGAAAACCAAAACATGCTTATTTGGGGTCATGGTTCCGTTAGTTCACCTACCTTGTTTTTAATGCGCTACTATACCCACGGAATTTGATTGTTTGAGGTGAACTAATGCATTACCTAACCTAACCTTTTATTGTGGAGGCCAGTAGGCGGCGATGTCACGGGGAGGATCGCTGGAACGGGTTGTCCCTTTACGTTGTAATGATTTCCTCCACCACTTGAAAATCACATAAGTAAAACCTGTCCCAAACAACTTTGAGTGGGTTCCGCGTTTTTCGTCTGAAAGAAGATTAAGCCGTCCCCACAAACGCTTCACAATGGTGTTTGTTTGAGCATTGCGTTATTCGGGGGGTCGGACGAAATTTCTGCTGTTGATTCACCGTTAAATGTTGGTAATTTTGGTTTTTGCATTTCGAATACCGGTTGTAGGAAGCCCATTGATCAGACATTGATTGTAGTTCGATGAACAATATGTTGGACAAATTTTTGGCAAAAGTGACAGCTGCTCGACCTATCTCTTCAACGGCGAACAGCCAAGCAATCGCGTGTTGTTTTCGGACAAATGCCACCAAACACCCATTGTTGCGGATGATAACACGGCCGACATTGTACTTCTCTTTTTCAGCAAACAGTGGACTAGTTCTATCTTCTACTGTTTAAGCCGGGACCACCAATTAACTTTTAGATCTAGCAAGCAGTTTCGACGCAACATAACCTCCTCGCAAATAGTTGTTCCAGTCAACTGTTGTGTTTGTGGTTAAATTTCCAACTCGCCGTTTCACTCATAACTTAACACTTGTCAGTTCAAAGCTCTCAAGAATACAAAAAAACTGAAGGATTTTGTCGAAACGAAGTTTTCGAGCTCTGTAACCATGTTTTTACTACGGCAGTGGAATGTCATTGTTGTCTCGGCAGCAGGCTTTCCTGCGACGCCAACGATCGCTTACTGGTCGAAACGCTCCAAAACCAAAACATGTCCCGCTGGACAAATTTTTTCAGTGGGCAATATAATAGTGGCTCTTTGCAACAAACGAAATGCAATCATTTTTCGACTTCGCAAGACTCGTTAATACTTGGAAAATGTTGCTAGGTACGTCCATATTGCAGTGACACGTAGAGGCAGGACAATTGATAGCTTGAGCGACAAGCGGAAACCGATCGAGCAAGACGATAACTGCGCCAGTCCTGGGCAGATTTTATGGAACTGTAGGTCCACCGCCTAGTTTGACGAGGGTGGCTGACGTCACTTTTCTGCAGGGCTAGGACTAGTTGAGTCCACGCCAGCACCTGTGGACTAAACTGTCCTACTTTTCAAAACTGACCTGGGTGGGTACCGTTTCATTCGTTTTTCATACTTGCACTTATTCTTTATATCTGGTCAGTGATGCTTCGCACAGCGTACTGCTAATGCAGGTAAAATATTTAACAACAGGTTTACTCAAGCTATAAAATATGAAGTGGATTACTAATAGGGATTATATCTTAACGAATTCCATATAGCATTTTATTACTATCTGATTAATTTGTCATTGTCCTAATGAATCATAAACATCTACATTAAGTTTGTATTAGTTATTCCTTTTATTGGACCATTGTTTGTATAATACCCTCTGTATATACACAGTAGACACGTTTAAGTTGGGGACACACATAATCCGCACCGTGCCCGGACACGGTCACGATCGGCCGTGTGCTGGGACGTTTATACGGTTGTTGAAAGAATTGCAACGCAGTTTTCAACCTGCAAGTCCATACACATTGTCCGCACCGACACCAGACCGTCGTAGCCGCACCGTGCCCGCAACTCGTCATCCGATATGTTTAGTTTGAAATTTTGACGGGCACGGTGCGGTCTACGAGCGCAGCGGCATTCATAATGATGTTGTTTTAATCGTTTGCGTTCTTCTTTTTAAAACTATGTAAGTAGTCTACACGTTCTTTTTTATTTAATTATCTTTTATAGCCCCTACTAAATCTACATCCTTGTGTTCGCGTACAAATTCTATATTTATTGTTAAAAAGTATTACATTTTCTTACCTTAGAGTAAACTTAAGTTCATATTTTATTATTACAACAAATTTGATATACACATGTTGTACATTAAGTTGATTTTAAAACAACTAAATTCTAGAATTATGAAAAATCTATAAAACGATTTTTCATTAATTAAAAAAACATAAAAAGCATGTAATTATTTGCGCAAAAAATCTTTTTTTTTTTCTTTATGTTATTGAAGGTTACTTGATAAATTTAATTCCGGGTATTTTGTAAGGGTCATATTTAGAATGTTTTCTATTGACATTTTTATTCTTTTATTCTTTTCACATCAATAAAGTATAAATACTAAATATATTTTATTTTACAATAAGATTTCCAAGCAAAGAAAACCCCATGTTTTAAAATAAATAATAATTATATATCATTTATTTCCTCATAATAAACAAAACTGATATTACAAAATAATATTATTGCCAGTGCTTAGTAATAAAATAATACTATGACATAACGTATTTACAATAACAGTAAATAACAAATACAAAAAAAATGTTTTCTACTTACTTTAGTTCTAATTTAATGTACTTAGAGTAATAAAATTATAAAAAGGAGGTTATCATCCTCCTAGATTTTTCTTTCTTTTTTTGTTAAACTAGTATATTAGGCCAATAGATTTACAAAATAAGGGAATTTTAAGGTTACCCCATAAGAGGCTGTGCCTGTGTTGGGGATACTCTATAAAAATGGGGTTTAAGTAAATTAAAAATTAGCGGGAATCGAGGCAAGGAAATGAAAATGATAAAAATGAGTTATGATGTACTTACAGTTCTCCAGTTATATATTTTTACAAATATTTACTACGTTTTACAAATTATTATAAATGGGCTTGCAACATGGCAAACTCTCTGGCATAACTATATAGTTCATTGGGTTTAATACAAAAACACTAAATATACTGTTTATAGTGTATTTGACGAAAATTCACTGCAATTGAAACACTCACAATGAACTAGACATTATAGGGATATAAAATATTACACTGCATATAATTTATGATATTTTTAAAATTTTACATAATAGCTGATTGTACAAAGCTTTACTGTAAGCATTTACAATGTTTCATTCATCACAGCGATTCATTAAAAATAACCAACAATGAAATTAACAATTTTCTCAAGCAAATACTTAATCTTCACGAACTAGTTTTTTAAGGATCTGTCACTTCAAATTCAAAAGAAAAACATGCTCTAGTTACAAAACAGTGAGATTGTTGCGCTCGGACTGCACATTCGGACATTGTGTGGCCTCACGCGGTAACCGAACCAGATGCCAGCAACGGATCAATCGGCCGACTAACGTGTCCGGGTCCACGTGCGGTTATGTGTGTCCCATCCTTTACTCGTATGTTTTACACGTTAATTGAAATGGATGGTTTATTGTTTTATTAACATTGGTTAATAGTTAAAATAACCATTTAGTTCATATCTTTAGTATATCATTTTTTAAAGTTTTTACCAACAATTAAGTTAATTAGGATACGAAGAAAAAAATTGTTTTTTACATTAAATAGTAGCTCTTGCCATATATTCCTAAAACTGTAATACAAAAACACAATCTACCGTACTCAGTTCATATCTACCTTTTCACTATTGTGACCTTATTGCAGCTAGCGATACGTTGTAAATATCACTCAAACATAAATTCGATGAACGGCCTAAAAATTTGTCTAGTTTCATTCAAACTTCCAATTGACTATTTCATCGATATTATTCCACCGCGGGCGAAAAACATTTTACGTTATTTCACAAAATTGTGATCCCGGAACGTCAGGAGATAACCATGTTTTAATTGTTAGCAGTTATACAGAATGATCTCTAACGCTCATAATTCTTAAATTGATTCTTAAACACTATTATTAGTTTTATTTTCCCTTTAAAATAAACCGTTAATCGTTAAAAGTTTTAAAATTTGGTGTTTAGTTAATTAAAAAGCCCTTGTTTATATTGCTTTGGTTACTCGAACAAGGTAGACTACTTTTACAAACTTTCTGTGAAGCCTACTTCTGTCAAAAGTCAAATAAAACTATGCGTCTTTATAACTATATAAAAGTTATACAATACATTACCATTGATGTCTGCATACAGAGATACTCATCATGCATACTCAATTTTTACTTAAAGTGTACAGTTAAAGTTAGGACTATTAATCAAAACTTTGTTTTATCTAATATATTCGTCTCTTACTTGTGCTCAACAGTGGTCGCAAAAAAGTTTGAAATAAGAAGTGTTGTTATTTCATGCGTACTCTATGCTTTCACAACTAAATGTAAGGTAATTTATGATTGTGCTCTCTATAAACCAATTTTTAACAAAGTAAAATACAATTGTATAATTACGTTAACAGGATCTTCTACTATTATATAAATCTGTCTTGTTCTCTTTACCTGATTTTTCTGTGCTATTCATACGATATTTTAATCGTTGCTTCTCCTAGTCGGAGCTAAAACGTATCCACAATTAAAGCTAAAGACTTCACCACTATAATCGTTACAGACATTCTTGAGTTAGTAATGGCGTAACCAACCTGTATTGTATTTAATGTATATATTTTTGTTTCAATCTTTTTGCTGCATGTCTTATGTAGTGTACTGAAAACTAGCTTTAGCTGATAATACGAGGTTTAAATCTCGTAAACATCCATTCAAGTCGCGGCAGTATATTCTGTGAGTACGTCGTTCACCTTATCACACCATCCTGTCGTCACAATTTTGTATCCCGTGTGTCGGTCTGTGGGTCCCTGGCCGGGACCCGCTGGACCTACTGTCCACCCTT
>NW_025788285.1:0-11370 GCF_021130785.1 Homalodisca vitripennis
TTGAAAAAGAATAAAGACTGACCCAAAGAATTTTGGAACTACATTAGCTCCAAGCGCAATTACATGTTATAATTTAGAGTCAAGCTGACATGAAATATAAAAATAATGCAGTGAGTAAGCAGGATGTCCCAAATGCTTTTGCTTCATATTTCTCTTCGGTGTTTGACCAGAATTCTTCCTGCTTATGACTTGCAAAACTCAATACACCCAACAGTCTTATGTAAAGAAAATTAAAGACAGATTTTTCGGTTATCAGATGTCATAGAATGCCTATCAATGAAATGAAAATCAAAGAGGTCCTCAGGTCCTGACAATATTCCTTCATATGTTGTAAAAAAGGGTTTTGTGGAAAGAAGTTTTAGCAGAAACCACTGTGCTATCTCTTTAATTTGTCCTTGTCAAGTTTTAAAATTTTCCCGCAACGTTGGAAAGAAAGCCAAAGGTTTGTTCCTGTCTTTAAGTCAGGCCAAGCTGAAAACGTAAGAAAATTAATATCGTCCCAATATCTTTATTAAATTCATTTGCCAAGGTTTATTGAGCTGTTAATTTACAAACATAATATATACAAATATTAAAGGTAGAACTGTCAGCCTCAGCAGCATGGGTTTTACTCGCCACGTCGCTCAGTTGTTTCACAAATTTAAATGGAGTTTTCCTTGGATATTTCTGCTGAATTAGACAATGGTGGAAAGGGTAGATGTAAATATATAAGGACTTTGCCAAAGCTTTTTTGATAAGTCAATCATGAACCTCTTCTGTTTAAGGAAGCTGTTAAAGTTCGAATTTAACAATGGGTTTGTACTTTTTATTGAGTCCTTACCTCAAAAATAGATTACAATATGTATCAATATCAAATTTAAAATCAAAACAGTATTTAAGTGCTTCAGGTGTGCCTCAAGGGATCCTAACCTGGGACCTCGCTTTTTATTCATCAGCTTTTATCAATGACCTTCCTGAAAAGTTTACAGAATTCAAAACCGCTTCTTTATGCTGATGATCATATAAACTATACACACCAATTTACAATGAGTATGGATTCTAAACTCTTGCAATGAAATCTCTGGATAACCTTTTTGAATGGTGTAACTGTAATAGGTTACATTTAAATGTAAAAAAATGTTTCTAGCATGACTTACTATCTCCCAGATCAAAAAAGGGTAAGAACTTTTAATTATTTTATAAATGGGTACAAACTGGAAACTCTGAAAGAAATTTAAAGATCTAGGAAGTTATGTATTGATTTTCTTATTTTAAGTTCGACAAACATTTAGACGTTACCATCAGTAAGGGCTTACAAAATGCTAGGTTTTGTTATGAGGAATGCAAAAATTATTTTTTCAATCCATTGACCGCAATCAAATCTCTTATATTTTTTCTTTTGTTTAGAAGTGGATTGGAATACTGTTCAATTTAATTTGGGAACCCTATACATTAAACAAATATTCAAGCATCCGTTGGAAAATTATTCAAAATAATTTTTTTAAAGATATTTGTATGTAAAAAAACACAACACATATTGTGATAGAAATTTCCCCACTGATTTCTTTAAGAAAATTTATTTAAATTTTTCAAAAACTTTCAGCAAGAAGACTAATTTTTAATCTATCTTTTTTTTATTTAAATTACTAAATAACGCTGATTGATTAAGTTTCACATTTACTTAAAAATATAAACTTTTTTTATGTCCCATAGAAGTTTCATTCAAGAGTCCCAAAATATTGTTTTTTATTCCTAGATGTAACATCAATCAGCCTTTTATATTTATTTTTCTCTTTGGTTTAGGAGTATTAGATTTATTAATAACAACCATTCTTATATTTGATTTACATTTAGGAAGTGCAAAAGATTTTATTGGGAAAATAAAAAAACCTTTAGTTTGAGACTTTTTACTTCGAAAAAGCTGTAATACATCTGTTTAAGTTCTGTATTAATTCCTTAACCCAATAAAGTTAAGTTTTTGGATTATTTGTAGGATTTTTTGTAATGTTAATTCATGTAACCAATCTAGAATATGTATTTGTTTAGAAGTGTTTTCATTTTGCCTCTTTTCAATTTAATTCTTATAGTAAATTTTAAAGATGTTGTGCATGTTATTTATTTCAAAGGTGAAAGTTTTTTTTTTTTCCTCTATTGGTTAAGAATAACATCGTTCATTTTGTTTTTTGAGCTAAGTATAAGTTATTAATTTATTTGTAATTTGACAACTGCACTTAGGTTTAGAGATAGTATAATTTTTTGTCTTATTTAATATAGCTAATTTCTAGGTAACTGATGACCTGTAGCTATTTATGAGTCAAAATAAAAAATAAAATAAATAAAATAAAAACTTAATAATTTTCCAGAACTATCATCTGAAAATGAGGGGGGGGAGGATGCACCACTCATTGTTATGGAGATTGAGCTAGTACCCAGAGCCAGGAAATGGTAGATGGTACTAGAGTATATATGATTTTTTTGGAACAATTTTTAGTTTTTTTGCTGAAATTCTATATATAGCTGGTGCTATAATTAAACCCTCGACAAATCAGGTAATCTCTGTGGGAAATCCCAGTGATGTCTGGCAACCCTAATATGATTGGAGCCTTATAACAGCATACACTCACGCACATACATGCACACACACACATATATAAAATAATCAAATGCTTGAAATTAAAAAAAAAAAAAAAACATTAAAAGAATATCTCATTTGATTTGGAAGAAGAGGATACCATTTGCTGTACTTATGACAAACAATTGGTATGACTTCGAAAAAATAAAAATCAGTAAACCTTGAGCACAATGAATAATTCTGGACTAATTGTTTAACCAATCTGGACGCCAGAAACTTCATTTAAATTAAGCAAGAGAGATGTCAGCATGGGGTCCTGTTGTAAGTGATGTATTAAGAATCTCACATCCACTAGATGGATCTAACCAAAAATAAAAAAACAACAAAGTGCGTAACTACAATATCATGAGAGCAATTGAGTGATGAAATTTTCACAGCTTCTCAATACTAACCAGCTACAAAAGATAATGATCAGCTAATTAGCCTGTAGCACTACTAAAATTCCACATTATAAGAGTAAATATAACTGAACAAAAAATACAATGTGGCTGGCTCAGTATAAACCGCTAAGAATGTAGTAACTTATTTCTGTACTTTTCAATGTTTCATATTTTAGGACAATTAGTAGTCCACAAAATGAAATGTATAAAGGACAATCCTCTTACTTACAAATAAATTTGAGGCAGAATGTTTATTTTCATGTTCAACAATGTGATATTGAGACCCCAAAATTTCAAATCTTATGATTATTAAAAAGTTTTTTAATTTAAATACCTATGCAAGGTCCATCAGCCTGTTTAGCTGTTTAAGAATTTGGAGCACCCCACCCAATATACCTGTAAAGCAACTAATACATAGTCACTTGTCTTCTTTGATAAAATTTTTTTGAAAAATTCAGTTTTTTGTTAAATTATTACATCAAATCTTTGAAAGGAGTATTTGAACCCATATGCTGTCAATGCTTTTAATGCAAAGATTATCTTAACAAAAGATCTCTATTAAAAGTTCAGATGTTTTTGAAGAGATCATTGGCTTTATTGGTTAACTTAGAATAAATACCTCAAAAATTACACTAATAGGCTTTTTTGCACTTCTCCGATGAATTGTGATTTTCTATGGGCAGGAATAAAAAATAATTAAAATGTTGAAACAACCACGCTCTGAACCACTTTATATAGATTGAATCTCAGTGTAAGTCCTTGCTTTAAGAAACTGTACTAATCCTTTTCCTTTGGGTTCAGTGTTAATATGGAATTACATAAATTTCATATACACACAATATAACAACATCTAAATATCCCATTGGTGCCAAACGGACTTGTATGACCATCACTCAATGGTTTTCAATTAATTTAAACAATAAACACAGGCTTGCTGGTTTCCCCTCCTTCCCTCAATTTATAGTCATGGAGGAAAACTCATTGAACCTCTTAGTCCTTCTACTATTATTGCTTCAGAGGTACTGTAAATAAATAACAATAAGTGCTTGGAAGCCAGAATATGAAAAGTAACCTGATTTATTTTGGATATGTTACGTTGCACATATATTCCCCAATTTAAGTTTTTTTTATAATTTAAATTTTACAAGCAATGTTAAAACCAGTAATACACTAAATGGTTTTGAATTCATCAATAGCCCTTCTACAAATAATACCTGGATACTACTATTTGTAATTCAGTATTGTTTGGCAGTACACTATTAGAAATTTATTTTCCCGTTGAGACATGATGTTTTGGGGTATATTTTGGAGAGAAAATATATTTCACATAAACTCTGAACTAAACAATTTTAAAATACTATACATACTATACATGTTATAAATGAAACTTACTGATTATATATTTTAAATATTTATATACATATCATATATACAGGGGTGTATATTATGTCTGGAAACACCCAAATATATCCTTTAATAATTTAAATATAAATTTGAAACCTCTTACAATTCGTGATAGAGATTGGGAGCATCTAACTTTTTTGGAACGAATAGTTTTGTTATGTCACATCCAACGGGGGAACCGGGGGACGTCCTGCCCGAGGGTAATCGTGGAATATTCTTAATGGAAAGCCTATACCCTTTGTAGATACATAATTTTTAAAAGGTAATAGCTTACTGAATTGAATGCCACAAACCGCATCTCCAAGGGAAATTAATTCTTTCATCAGAAAATAGAGCATTTTTAGTATTGCAAAATTTAACATGGATGTATTCAACAATGTAATTTTAAACATGGTTCTTGCCACAAAATGTGTTACCAACAAATTTTTTAGCATTTTTTTAAATGTTCAATTAAATAAAACAAAAATTTCATTTTTAAGATAGCTGGTTTTCCTATTAGCACAAATTTGCCCAGTTTTTATTACAAGTAACAATTATGGAAATACTTATGTTTATTGATTTCTTATATAGCAAATAAAAATATAATGTATGCTGTTAGAAAAGTCTACAACAACAATACGTTTTACCTGCATTTGGGTGTCAAAGCAAATTGTTATCGAACTGTGTTACCTTCTACGGTATTGACAATGAGCCAATCTTGTGTAAAATGATTCGAACAGAGTTGCCAAACATTTCTTCAGTTATCAAAGCAATCTTCATCTCCGTCTATAATCCTGTTTTCTTAGGTCTTATTCCAAATTATGTAGGCTTTTCTTCTATAAACATTGGATTTTAAATGACCCCCATAGGGAAATTAATCGATTGGTGACAAATTCCGGAAGATCTTGGAGGCCATTCGATTTCTTCCTCTTCGGCCAATCCCATTTTATGAGGGAAACCTTTAAATATCCAAATTACTCTCTTACCTGTCTCCCATAATGGGGTGGAGCACCATCCCTGCTGAAAACCATACATTATCAAAGTATTCCATCCTGATGCGAATTTTGAATAGCTGGGATTATTTCATTTTGGACAGCATAGTTGGTAGGGTCTGCAAAGTTTCGGCATTTAAATTTCCATTGTATGGAAAAAGGGTCCAACCAATTTTGTTACCTAAAATTCCACACCATACGTTCAGTTTTTGTGGTTTTGCTGTGAATGGGACTCAGTAATCCAATGTGGGGTTTTCCACTTAGCCTAACAGTAACGGCAATTGTGCCTGTTAAAACAAATTGCCATTTAGGAAAAAAGGTTGCCTACATCCAGAAAAATAGTATGTTGGTCAGAAAATCTCTATTTGTCCAGTCACATTACATTTGTTGGTTTGCGCATCACAAGTTCACAAAAACTCAACTCATTCCTGTCGTAATCACATCCTCACAATAACTGATTGGAACTAAATGAACTTTAAATGGTTTTTTGAGTAAAAAAAAAAAAAAAAAAAAAAAAAAAAAAAAAAAATTTATTAATTTTCAAAATTCTTACTCACAGACATAGGGTGACATATCATGTTGCTGTGCAAGCTTTTCTGAGGCGATGTTATGTGGGTCTTCAATAAATGTTTGCAAAACCATCTAGTTGCATGTTCTTCATCTGTTGCAGAATTTGTATTCCTAACCCGACTTTGGCCGATTACAGTACACTCCCTGTTCATTTCAAAAACGCTCAATAGTTTTTTGATATTGTTAAAACACTTATGGGATTCCCTTTCTGGGAAAGTGTCATTAAACAAAAATTACAAACTTCCCCGATAAGATCTTTGACGATTCGGCCATAAATCCTCCGCATCATCAACAGAGTAAATTCGTCTCTCTTTCAGACAATTCCATTAAAATGCCAAAATAAAAACTGAACCTAAATCTGTAATTAGAATAACTTGTTGACAGCAATGCTTCAGAGAACACTGATTAAACTCGACAGGAATGAATATGACCTTTGTCCATCTTGTAATTCCCAAGCTTAGATCCTGTCTAGTGAAAGACTCCATGCTCAACAAACCTGAAACCTGTAGACCAGATGATTAATAACTACAATAATGTTTCCTCATAGTGCTAGTGACCTTTGTCTCTTTAAAAACCTTCCTGCTGGACTGGAAACACACCAAAGTAACCAGATTCATAAGTAATCAGAGAAAGTGACTCATAAGTTTTATTCATTGTAATTAAAAAAACTGGTAAATTTGTACTAATGAAACCCAGCTTAAAAATAAATTGTTTTATTTTATATTTTAAATTGAACATTTAAAAAATGCTAAAAAATTAGTGTATAAACACATTTTGTGGCAAGAACCATGTTAAAATTACATTGTTGAACATCAGTAAAATTTTTCAATACTAAAAATGCATCTACTTATTCTGAATAGAATAATTCCTATTGAGATGCGGTTTGTGGCACTTCAAATTCAGTAAGCTATTACCTTTAAAAATTATCTATCACCAAGGTATAAGGCCTTCTATACTCATTAAGAATATTCACGATACCCTCGGACAGGACGTCCCCCGTATGGTGTGGACCATAACAAAACATTGTTTCCAAAAAGTAATGCCCAATCTCTATCACGATTGTAAAGAGGTTTCAAATTTATATTTAAATTATTAAAGGATATATTTGGGTGTTTCCAGACATAATATACACCCTGTAAATATTCCCTGGTTATCATGCCCACCAACAATTTAAAAGGATCAGGAAGATGGATTTCTTTGGTCATCGACACAGTGATTTAGGACGAAAAGTTTTAATTTTTATAGCTTCCAGCAGAATATAAAATAATACATTTTTTATGTAACATTTATTATACATTTTCCTTTAATTCACCCTAATGTAGGCCCTTCACATCAAAAACTAATTACTGGAAGAAAAATAATTAAAACTAACATAATAAGTTTCAAGTATAATGATTTGAATAGAAACTTATAGTAGTTCTACATTAAACTTTACAAGTCAATACATAAAATACACCAAAACGCTCTTAAGAAGACTGTCAGTTAGTACTCAGTTTAGTGTCAGCTAACCCCTGGAGTTGACAGTCGTTCAAAGTCTAACGACATGAACGTTGTCAAATGATCAATTTATTTATAAACATTTCAAATCAAGAGTTAGGTGATATATTTAGGTACCATTAAAATGAGGAAGAGTTGTATTTGATCAACACAAAATGTTTTTTATTCCTTAATCTTTCCTTCTAAATTGTTATGATTTCATGATCGATTTGCCCGATTGTATTTCCGTCTGCTGAGGTCTACAATTATCTGTTGTTATTGACGTTCAGTATTTATTTCAGTGGTTGAATTTGATACATTTTATTACCAGAAAAACAATAAATATAGGCTAGTTCAGTCTGATTTATGTCAGTGACAAAATATATTCAATGAGAATTATATTATTTTTATTTCAACTTTATGTCAAGTTTTGGTGTTTTTGCCGAGTAAGTGTATTAAAGTCTATCTTCACTAAAACCAGTGTTTTCAAATATACACAATGTAAATAAGTTTTCTCTCTTCAAAGTCTACCTTATCATTCTTTTTTATTAGTTATTTTACTCTATAACTGGAAAGTTTTGAGACAGAAGTGTTTGGTATTTTGGTTGCATATCAATGACTTGTTTTGAAAACCTAAATCCATATTTTTCCACATTTTGAAATAGGACCTACGTTAGCGTAAATAGCTTACCTAAATAATTTGTTGTTGTAAAAACCCCATAGATCTATAAATGTTTTCTGAAACTCGTAGATTTTTTTATCTCTATCCTTCTCTATTCTATCCTTATTTTGAAATTAACAAGTCTCTAACTTTATACTAGTTTGTTATGCATGATCCACCTCAAAATTATATAAATTTAATATTTTTAATTTCAAAGTTTCACCCTCATGTAAAAACTATGTAAATCAATAAGTTATATTTAAATTAGTATGTTATAATAATCATTCTAACGCATATTACCGAATACAACAACAAATTAACATCATTATAAAACACAGCAGACAGTATTTGAAGGTCTAGATATAATGTTAGAATAAGTGCTTTGTAATCTGTAATTTAAATTAAGGAAGTGTGGAAATAGTCCACTGAATGCAATATTTTGGCAGACATCAGATAGATTAGTTTTCATCTGCATTCTTTTATCTGGCAGTGATTCAGTATGCAGCTAAATTGTAACAAAGTATTTAAGCTCTTAATTACAAACACACGTAATTCATCTAGACTACACTGATACTGGGTTCTTCTTTTTAGTAAACGAATGACAAGAAAGGTTAACTTTTCGTCAAGAATGAACTTGAAAAACTCCAACATTTCTAAAAACATGTCCTCACCTCCTTTCTTTCTTAAAAAAGACAGTTGAACCTTTCCACTCACGAAACACCTGTAGTGTGTGTGTGGTTATACACATATTTAAATAAAATAAATTAATTAATAAATTATATTATAATTTTTTAAATATATATATATATATATATATATATATATATAGATATATATATATATATATATATAATATATGGGAGTAAATTTAGATTTGTTACTAAAACAAAAATTAGGGGTTTCTCATTGATTGTGTAAAAATTACACTACCTAACTTAAATGTTTTCTTCAAGATAGCTTTAGTAACTTATTTTACAATAGCCTCCTAAAATATTAACTTTAACATAGCTTAATAATAAAGGCCCACTTTTTCCAGCATATTGTTAGGCCTTTAATCCAAGAAAATAAATAGATAAAATCCTAGCAGTACTGTTCAATCTATATAGGAATATATATATTATTGAGAACAACTCAGTACTGCATGAATGAAAAAAATCCGAAAGTTAATAGCTAGTTGGACATAACATAACCTGGGTAAATTGAATGAAGATGACTTAACCTAGAGTCCATTAGCAATCAGAGGATAACCCTTATTTAATGGTGAATAACCGTATCTCTTTCGTCTTCATTATTCACACAGTCAGTGCCAACTCTATTATCAATGCATTCTAACTTCATTTTCTAAAATGTTTTCCAATAAATTATTATCTTGGAATAATTAATTATCAAGATCAAAACTTGTAGGAAACGCCTCTTAGTAATGGCTGTGTTGTTTTTAGTTGACAAATATAAAAAAGGAAGACAGTTTCAAGTTACCTTAAAATTCTAGACAGTAGCTCATCGTAATAACTGGTTTTCTTCACAATTAAATGTTATTACCAAACCATACCAAGGTTTACCTGCTTTTACGGATTTTGTTCAACCGAGTCCAACTAAAACAACAAAATGATGGCAACATGGTTTGCTTGTATTTAAATGTTACAGTTTTAGAATCTTCAAAACCTTTAAGAAGATAGAATTACAGGATGAAATAACAAATGAATATTTAGGTGGTCCCTGAAATTGCTTATACAACACAGTTATTGCAACGATTTTACCTTAATTGATTCGGGTCAGAAGGTCGATTTCTTAAAAACATCATAAAACACCCCAGATCATTGATTAACGATTGTAAACCCCCTCTCTGTCGTCTGTCGATTTCGGACTCTTCCACTTAACAACAAGTAATCTCAGATTCCCAAACCCCAAGAGTTTACCACTTTTCTTGTAACCAGTTCTCCCTTAACCATAAAACTAAAACTCACCCCTCTTCTTCCTGTCCATAAAAATGAAAACCTCCCTTTACAAGATTCCCATAGTAATTAAAATTTTAAATAGTGTTTATGTGCTAAACATTAGACCTTGATTATGTTATAGACGAACGAAAATACACGTGAAAGTGTATCATTTTCTATCTGGAAATGAAATATAAGTGATGTTACAAAGTTATATTTTCATATGTAAGCGTGTAATGTCAAATTCCTGGCGGACCCACATTTCTATCTGCGCTATTGAGGCACGCTTTAAGAAAGGCAGTGAATTTGGTCAAAAACTTGGGTTAGTTCACAGCTCTACAATCCACCTTAATTCGATGGGTTGATTATTACCTTTAAAATTACCTTAAATTGATTCAAGAAGGGTCGATTTCTTAAAAAGCTATCAAACACCCAGATCTTTATTACGATTGTAAACCCCCTCTCTGTCGTTCTGTCTCTTCGGACTCTCCACTTATAACCAAGTAATCTCAATTTCCCAAACCAGAGTTATCCACATTTTCTGGGTGTAAACAGTTCTCCCTAACCAAAAACTAAAAACTCCCTCTTCTTCCTTCCATATAAATGAAAACCTCCTTATACAAGCTTCCCATAGTATTAAAATTGTAAATAGTGTTATGTGCTAAACTTTAGCTCTTAGATTATGTTATAGACGAAACGATAATACACAGTGAAAGTGTAATTTTTCTACTGAAATGAAATATACAGTGATGTATGATGTTTCCAAAGTTATATTTTCATTATGTAAGGTGTATGTCAAATTTCTGGCGGACCCACATTGTCAATTGCCGACTATTGAGCCACCTTTAGAAAGGCAGGTGAATTTGGTCAAAACTTTGGGTTATTTACGCTCACTTCCACCTTTAATTCGCCATGGGTTTGATTACCTTAAATTACCTTCAATTGATTCAAGAAGGTCGCGATTTCTTAAATAACATCAAACACCCAGATCTTTATTACGATTGTAACCCTCTCTGTCGTCTGTCTCGTTTCGGGACCTCTCCACTTAAACCAAGTAATCTCAATTCCAAACCAGGAGTTTACCACTTTTCTATGTAACAGTTCTCCACTAACTCAAAAAACTACAAACTCCCTCCTTTTCTTTTTTTCATCCTTCATAAAAAAAATGAAAGAATACCCTCCTTACAAGCTTCCATTAGTATTAAAATTTTAAATAGTGTTATGTGCTAAACATTAGCCTTGATTATGTATAGACGAACGATAATACACGTGAAAGTGTACATTTTCTACTGAAATGAAAAATATAAGTGAAGTTACATAAGTTATGATTTTTCTTATAGTTAAGGTGTATGTCAAATTTTGC
>NW_025788286.1:0-11544 GCF_021130785.1 Homalodisca vitripennis
AATACAAATTCAAACATCCGTTCTAGAAGTGCTGGAAACTATGAAATTTGGCACGCAGGTACCTTTCACAATATACCCGGGAGAAAAGTCTTGAAAACCCGGACTTTTTTAACTTTTAAACCGCCTCAAAAAAATTTCCTCAAAACATCGCGCATTCTTTAACCCCTGCATGCATAGTCTTGTAAGCCTGATAGCGGGTGTCCGATGGGAGCAAGCTTCAATCTGACGAAAAATCGTTAGTCAGGAATGAAGTGAACTACAAAAAAGGTCCAGTGACTTTTTGTCCTACACTCGTGTTGGTTTTAAAGCGACAAAACGCGAGGAATGTTTGACATTCCAGAGATTTTTTTTGCTTAAAATAAAGTTTTCGTTGAACCCTGAATATTGGCCAAACGGTAGGTCGTAGCTCAAATCTGATTGACCCATCAAATTAGCAAATTGACGTCGATCTACGGAACGATCGGGATCTCAGTATCTTTTTGCTCTATCCTCCAGTGGTGTATCGGCGCGAAAAACGTGATTATGTGGCAATTGTTTTTTAAATTTTACGTGAAAATATTGATATAATGGGTCGGATACTGGCGTAACCATCGGTCGGAGGTCAATAACAAGACACGAAGATTTTGAGATTTAGGAAATAATGTGATCCTAACAAAAAAGGTTAAGTAATTTTTTACTCTATTTTCATTATCTTGGCCGCAAAACGTGATGAAGTTAAAATAAATGGAAATTTTCGCCTAAAAATTTACCTTGACGGCTCCGATAGGGGCTAAGACGGTTGGACGTAGCTCAAATCACATTTTTAGAAGGATTTGGGAGAATTGCGTGATCTACCAAAAAGTTCAGTAACATTTTTTGCCGCTATCCTCAACGTGTATTGTGCTGCATAAACGCGTTTGTAAAGTATTGATTTTTTAAGTTTTACGTGATATTTTGTAAACTGCCCAGTGCAAGCCTTTTGTCCTAAGCTCTGTACTGCCTAAATTATAGGTCGTCGCTTAAATCTGATGGCATAATCGAAAGACAAAATCAAATTTTCGTGACAAGAAAGGTCCATTCAACTTTGTTCTTGTAATCTCTTAACGGTTATCCTATATTATATATCAAATAACTTATACAGCCGCATGTTGAAACTGACTGACTGACTGACTCATCTCACAGATATTAGTAGATACAATTTGCCTAACATAGTTCTAGCAGGGCTGGAAACTTGAAAAGATTTGGCAAGCATGGTTACATTGCAATATGGAACCCGGAGGAAAAGTCTTGAAAACCGGACTTTTTTACTTTTAAACCCTCCAAAACAAAATTTGAGAAATTTTTTAGAGAATATTTCGTGCATTTTTCACCCTTGCAGGCCATCTTTTGTAATCCCGATGTGCGGTCGAAACCGTTGGAGCTAAGCTCGGATCAGCCGAAAAATTCATGGGCAGGAATGAAGTAAAACTACAAAAAAGGTCCAGTGGACCTTTTTGGCCATATCTTGCCATTGTTTAATCGACATAACGCTCGAACATTTGACATTCCAGAGATTTTTTTCGATAAAAACCAATGTTTCGAGCACAGATAGCGGCCGAACCGTTGATCGTAGCTCAATTCTGATGAAAACCCATCAAATTAGCAAATTTGCGGCGATCTACAAAACGGACCAGTAACTTTGTTGCCCTATCTTCCCCATTGGTTTGGCCGAAAAACGTGATTATGTGAAAGTTTTTTTTTTGTAAGTTTATCACGGAGAAAACTTTTGTTTAATGGGGGTCGATCAGCGGCGAAAAAAAATGATCGTGAGTCAAAGTAAAACAAAGGGTTAAGATTTAGGAAATAATGAATAATCCTACAAAAACGGTCTAGTGACTTTTTACTATATCTCCATTAGTTTTGGACCGCAAAACGCGATATAAGTGAAAATAATTTCTGAAATTTTTCGCCTGAAAATATTTTAACATTCCGGGCTTGATAGCGGCTAATACGGTTAGGTCTGTAGCACAAAAACAAACTTCTTGAAACGTGGAATTGTAGGAAATCATCGTGATCATAAAAAAAAAGTTCAGTAAACATTTTTGAGCCCTATCCCTCAACGGTGTTTGGCCGCATAAAACGCGTTTTTAAAAGTTTTGATTTACTTTACTGTTCTTACGTGAGATATTGTTTTCTGGGCTCTGTGTTAGCGGAACCTTGTTGAAGTTATAGGGTATGTAATAAAAAATCGCTAATTTTCATTTTTAATACGATACAAACATATGTGTTCTACAAAAAAGGTTCAGCTGGGGTGTGACATTTTACTCTATCTTCCCATGGTTTTAAGCCCGTATTATAATTTGTATTTTTTTAAAAACGTGGAGATTGTTATAGTTGAAAAAATTTTCACTCCAAAAAACTTACTCTTCTAGGCTCGATATTTGGCCGATACCGTTCATAGCCCTCAGTTTAAATGTAAAATTTATATTTTAACTTTTTAGCTATTCATAGGATTCTAAAAAAGGCTCCAGTAGCTTTTCTGTCGTTTATCTTTTCCCGTAAGGCCTGGTAAATGCTCCTAAGAAGGGCAAGATTCTTATGTCCGTTCAATTTTAGGGGTTTTACAATCTTTAGCAACTATAAATTAAAGTGCGATTCTGCGCTGTTTTCCAGGATTGATCCTTGTATTACTCTTAACGTTATACGATGTGAACTAAAAACCACCCCCTCCAGCGTCGGGAGTTGGCTGCTGAGCGTTAGTGAAGCTTCAATAGTAGATAGGGTACAGAGTGTTTTTATTTTTTATGTTCACAGACACAAACACCCTCTGAAAATAGGCCCACGTGTGTCATTAACCCCTTGTACACACATTAACCCCGCCCCCGGGAATTTTGTTCAGTATTGACCAGACAATATCCTGAACAGAATATTAAAACCCCCTGATGTGTGTAACCCCCTGTAACATTAAATCTCCCTCCGGTCCCGGGAATTTCCTGGCATGACAAGATAAACCTCTGAGCAAAATAAAACTTACCTAAACAACTTAAACAAATAAATTGACTCAGGGGGTTGGGTTTTTGTTATATTTACTCTAAACAATTCCACAATAGGGCCCACCAGTGCAGTAACCCACCCCTTCATGTTCTACCCCAACCCCACAAACCCTTTCCTCCCCACAGCTGCCGTACTCTGGCTCAAACCAGGCGCGTCCGGTAGCTAAAATCGAGACATCAGTAATCGAAAGAAAAAAAAATTAAAAATTTTCCGACAAGAAAGGTCACAGTCACCTTTTTTGTCCGTATCTCTAACGGTTATAGGCCGTAAAATGCGTCTTTAAATCCAAAAACTTTGGTTAAAATTTAGTTTAAAACGACCTGACTAGTATACTGTTCTTACTGGAGGCACATTCGTGAATTGGCTGAGCGTTAGCGAAAGGTTACATTAAACACCCCTAGGAATTTCCTTGTAATGACCATGAATAATATCTCCTGAGTAAAATTAAAACCCCTCCGTATGTGTTAACCACCCTGGTAACATTAACGAACCCCCCCCCCTAGGGAATTTCCTGGCATGACCCTCATGTCCGGAATTGCTAAGACGAATTCACCAAATCTCTTATACCCCCCTTGGGAAGTTTCCTGGTATAACCAGATAAACACCCCCCTGATGTTCCTTAACCCCCAGTAACATTGTAAAAACACCGCCCCCAGGGAATTTCCTTGGCATGACCTCGATGTCCGAAATTTTAAACAATCACCAAATCTATTCTTATTCCCGTAACTTGCAAGCTGTGGGAATTTAACCGCCTCATACCGCCGAAATTTTGTGCAAGCGTACATCATGGGGGCCCTGGGGGGCGTAGCCCCCAGCGGAGCCGAAGGACGAGTCTAAATATACCTATACAGCCGCAATGTGAAACCATCTCACTCACTGATAATGTATAACAAAATTCTAAACCTACTTCTAGAAGTGCTAGGAAACTGTGAAATTTTTACACGCATGGTACCTTTTGTGCCGTATAACCAACCAGGAAAATTTCTGAAAACCGGGGAATTTTTTAGTTTTTAAAAACACCTCAATAAAAAATTTCGCAAAAAACCGCAATTCTTTAAGCCCTTGCGAGGGCCTTTTTTTGTAAGCCCACGATAGCGGTGCGAACCCGTTGGAGCTAGCTCGGATGGATTTTTCGACGAAAAATTCAATGGTCAGGAATCGAAGTGAAACTACAAAAAAGGTGCTTTGTAACTTTTTTGCTCTATCTTCCATGGAGTGTTTTAACGCGACAAAACTTGCTCGAACATTTTGACATTTCCAGAGAATTTTTTCGATAAAAATAATGTTTCGAGTCCCGGAATAGCGGCCAAAGCCGTTGGTCGTCTAGCTCAAATCTGATTGATCCCACTCAAATTAGCAAATTGAGCTACGATCTTGCAGAAAAAGTCCAGTTGGGACTTTTTGCCCTAATCTCCATTGGTTTGTAGGCCAAAACAAAAACGTGATTATGTGAAATTTTTTTGTTAATTTTTCCACTTGTTGAAAGACCTTTTGTTTTTAGGGGGTCGATAGCGGCGAAAAAAATTGGATCGGAGGTCTCAAAATAAAAACGAAAGGGAACAAGATTTAGGAAATGAATATGAATATACAATAAAAGGTTACAGTGACCTTTTGTTTACTATATCTCCATTAAGATTTGACCGCAAAAACACGCGATTAAAATGAAAATATTTGGAAATTTTTCGCCTACAAAATTTAACATCCCGGGCTTTGATAACGGCTAGAACGGTTTGGTCGTTGCTTTCAAAAATAAATTTCTAATTTGGGATTTAGGAAAATCACGTGATCTACAAAAACAGTTCAGTAACATTTTTGGCCCCTATCCTCAACGGTTTTGGGCCGCATAACGGCGTTTAAAAGTTTTGATTTTTGAGTTTTACGTGAGATTATTTGTTTTCCCTGGGCCTCTGGATGTTCAGACAAAAATCTTAGTTTCGAGCCCAGATTTAAAAATCTTGATTTGAGAATACCAAATAATGCAGATCTACCACAAAAGGCGTCCACTGACCTTTTTGCTCTATCTTCCCATGATTGTTAGCCTGTAAAACGTGATTATAATTGAAAATTGCCACTTAAAAACTTACGGTTTTCGTGCTCGATAGTGGCCCGAACCGTTGGGCCCTAGCTTAAATGGTTAAAACTTCTTTTGTAATGTAGCTATTATATGAGTAGGATTCTACAAAAAAACCCCCCCCCCCTCCCCAGCAGCTTTCTATCGTATTATCTTTCTCGTAAGGCCTGGTAAAATGCTCTAAATGGCTAATTCTTTGTCGGTCACTTTTATGCTGGTTTTAAAAATTTTTGCAACTATAAATTAATTTGCGATTCATGGCTGGTTTCCCATATTGACCTTATATTACTTACCGTTTAACGGAGTGACTAAAAGCCCCCCTCCACATCGGGGAGGGTTTGGCCTGAGGCGATAATTTAGTGAAGCTTCAATAGTAGATAGGGACAGAGTCGTTTTTTTTTTATTTTAATGAAATATTAGTTCATTGTTCAAAAACTCTGGCGTTGGAATGAATAATTTCCGAATTAATTAAATAACCCCCTGATCAAACGTTTTGAATTTTGATAATAAAATTCCTCGTTGCCCAGACCACACAAAATTTACTAGAAAAAGTTACCTTACCTGCGTTCTTATAAAAACCCCCGAGAACATAAACCCCCCCCCTTTTCCCGGGAATTTCCTTTCGGACTTGATGAAACTACCTGATTAAATTAAGACCCCCGTGATCAACTTAATAATCTGATAAAAAGGTTAGTTTTATTTAAATTTATTTACACTAAATTTGTTTAGCCACAACAGCTGACCAGTGCAGACTTATTATCCCATAGCAGTTGTAGCGCGACTAAACGAGAGATCGTAGCTTCAAATCCGAGGATAAAAAAAATCGAAAGAACCACAAAATTAAATTTCCGACAAGAAAGGTCCTCAGTCAACTTTTTCTTGTATCTCACTAAAGGTTAACCCGTGAAATACCATTAAATTCCAAAACTTTGATTTTAAAACTGAAAAATTCAATAAAATAGGTCGCAATTTAAATTGTCCAAATTCTCGCGCTTATCCCTCGGAATTTTGCCAACTCCCGAAAGGGATGCCTGGGGTGTGTCGTTTGACCCCCTGCTGGGCCACGGTTAACATTAACCCCCCCCCGCGCAATTTCCTGGAATGGACCATATAACCAACTGAGTAAATTAGCACCCCCTGATGTGTTTAAACCCTCCTGGTAAACATTAAAACCCCCCCCCCCCAGGTGAAGTTTTCCGTGTCATAACCTCTATGTCCGAATTCTTATACACATCACCCAAATACTCTTAACCCCCCTTGGGAAGTTACTCGTATAAAACCAGATAGCTCCCTGATGTCTTAACCCCCAGTAACATTAACCCCCCCCCAGGGAATTTCCTGGCATGGACCTCATGTTCCAATTTTAACAATCACCAAATATCTCTTATCCCCGAATTCGCAAAGCGTAAATTTAACCGCTCATCCCCGAATTTGCAAGCGTACATCATGGGGGCCTGGGGGCGTAGCCCCCAGCGAGCCGAAGGCGAGTATATATATATGAACACAATTTCTAAATTTTACTTGTACTTCATACATTCTGCTGTAACTCCTATTATTACTTCATTATGGTCAGTGCATTACGGAGGGTTGTAACCATAAAAGAGAGTTTTCCCTCTATAGCAATTGGCAAATACTAATAGTAATGCAAAGGCTAAAGTTTAAAAATTAATAGTTATATCAGAAATTTATATACATAATAAATTTATTGCCCCTGTTTATTTTATCAGAGTTCACGGAAAACGTTGCACAAGCAAGTTTTCCTTAATACGTGACGACAAACTTCTATCTTAGTTAAAGTTTCAAGTTGCCTGTAGCGGTTTGCATAGTGTTAAACTATAAACTAGGATTACTGATTTAAGCTGGGCGCGTTGATTAATGGCGTATTGATGCTTTATCATAAAATAATGCGTTAATGCACATAAACAATGTGCTTTTGAGTCGCGCCCTATTAATATTATAAATAAGAAAGGTTATGAACAATCAGATTTGTATGTCTAAGTGTGAGATTTATACTAAACCATTACAACATCTAGTAGGCAGAATTAGACGAAATTTGGCACTGCTTTGATATGAGAATACCATGTATGCATACTTTTGAATACAACTTATTAAAGTACTTATTTTAATATAGCTACAAATAGCATTACCTGTAATGCTGTTTAACATTGTGTATGAATGGCAGCAGTGACGATTCAAACCATGTAGTTTATTTGGGGTTTTCAATTAGTTTCTTTTAAAATTTGGGGATGAAATATTTACAGTAGCTAATGGAACAAAAAGTGCGGGACCGAACACTGATATGATTCGCTATGTGAGTACAACTCGAGGAAACAAACGAAAGTAGTGAGCTTAAAAATGGAATCGCAAAGCAATGAACCTGACTCAAAGTGCAGTTTTTTATAGCAGAAAAACCATTGAGGGGGCATTGAATACGTTTCGCACTGAAAATGCATACGACATTGATTAATTATATACAGCTTATAAGACTCCTTAATTGAACCAAGAAAATAGATGATAAGTTATAGCGAAAAAGAGATTAAAAGTTAAGGCATAAATTTCGAGTGCTCTATTTGATTTATAGATATTCATACCTTTGACTAACAAGTACCGAAGTAATTGAAAATACGGTGAGCTGGGTAAGCCATATGATAATCGTACATTTCATTTTAGGAAATTATAATAATCGTAAATATTATTACCAAATCGGAACATTTCAAAGATGTTTTTGTTGTAGATATATATTTGCTTGATCAGAGCAACAAGAACTATATTTTTTTAATCGGAGTAGGAAGACAAAATCAACTGTAGTGGCGGCAATATAATTCATTCGAACCAGAAATACTCATAAAAGCGAACAAGAGTCGGTCACAATCCTCTGATCCTCTTAACCATAAGCACTTGATTAATATCTTCTTGCTACATGCCTATTCTCATTTCTAAATAATAATATGGTTCCATAATATTACATTATAAGTCCTTTCAGTTAAATACTATCGACGTCAAGATTATCATATTATACTCTCATTGGCCTAAAAATGTTTCAAGGGTTATTGGAATCATTTCTGGTATACTATCATTTTCATGTTTATTTTCAGAGAAATTCGATTTTTTTTTATTAATTATATAACTGTTTCGCTCGGAGCCCTTTCACTTTTGTCTGTCTGGACCGCTTTACATCTTGAAACAAACTTCACGTCTACACTTAAAATTTAGCATTATCCAATATTTTTAAAAAGCCAACATAGTTTACGATGCATGTCACTCCATAGGGTTTGAGTGACTATTAGTTAAAATTTTAAATTGGTCTTATGGGTATCCCTGATGACAATGACAAAATCGCAGAGTAAATACATCTGTTAAACTAGAGTACTGTACAAAACTATAACATTTTAAGATGTGACATATAACAACACATATAGCATCGCACTTGACATTTTTAATTTAGCCTCAGCGAAGCCTGTTACGCAACATTTTTAGTGGCGCACTCCTTTTATTATTTATCTTTTATTATTTATACAACAGTAAAACAAGCAATGTTATAAATTTTAGCTATGTTATAAGTATAGAACCAATTATGGCAAAAAGGTCAATTCCAACTACCACCACAACTACTCACAGAGTGACGTGAAGGTTTTTGTAACTCTGATACTACATTAATATTGACAAAAATATACTATAAAAGAAAAATTTAAATCGTGACAGCCCTCTTCGAATATTTTTAGTTATATACTTCGGTAATTACATTCCAGAAATATTTGTGATTTTTTAAAATGCAATTTTGTCAGAGTGTTAGCTTATTTACCATAAGATTTACTGCTAATTTCTACGCATGCTTCTTCTGGCTTAGATTTTAACGCGTGAAGAAGTGAGCAGATACCAGGTTTCGGAACGTTATGTGACTCTTTTTTGTAAACATAGCCAAAAATTACCTTTAAATATAGTAGTAATTCATATCATTCGTTGGGATATTTATCTATGATAGATGCAACAAAAAATATGATTAGCAGATAAACTTAGGATAATAACCAATAATTATGTTATTAGAAACACTCTCGTATGTATTTGAAATAAATAATGAACCGTATTAAACTGTTACAAGCCACAACAATGTAAGTATGAAGTTATAGATAGTCTCTAATTACCATCATCTGAACAGTCGGCTGCGCAGGAACCGTTCGTTTACATTAAACACAATAAACACAAATTACGAGATGTGAAGAGGTAGTAGCGTGGCTTCTGAAACTGTTATCAGCCACAACAATGTAAGTTATGAAGTTATAAATAGTCTCTAATTACCATCATCTGAACAGTCGGCTGCGCAGGAACCGTCCGTTTAGTTTAAACACCAATAAACACAAATAACGAGGTGTGAAGAGGTAGTAGCGTGGCTTCTGAAACTGTATATCAGCCACAACAATGTAAGTATGAAGTTTATAAATAGTCTCTAATTACCATCATCTGAACAGTTCGGCTGCGCAGGAACCGTCCGTTTAGTTTTAAACACCAATAAACACAAATAAAAACGAAGGTGTGAAGAGCTGGCTAATAGTGTGGCTTCCTGAAAACTGATCACCAGCCACAAGCAGATTGTAAGGTATGAAAGTTATAAATAGTCCTCTAATTTACCATCATCCTGGCAACAGTCGGCTGCACAGGGAACCTGTTGCGTATTAGTTGTAAACACCAATACTCACAAATAACGAGGTGTGAAGAGGGTCTAGTAGCGTGGGTCTTCACTGAAAAACTGTTACAAGCCGGGTAACCAAAACAATGTAAGTATTAGAAGTTATAAATAGTCCTCTAAATTTACCATCATCTGACATACTAGTCGGCTGCCACAGGAAAACCGTTCGTTGTATTTTAAAACACCAATAAACCACCCAAATAACGAGGTGTTGAAGAGGTAGTAGCGTGGCTTCTGAAAACTGTGTACCAGCCACAACAATGTAAAAGATATGGAAAGTTATAAATAAGTCTCTAATTACCATTCATTCTGAAAAACAGTCTGGCTGCGCAGGAACTCGTTTCGTTTTATGTTTTTTAAACACCAATATTAAGCGACACACAATAACGAGGTGTGGAAGAGGGTAGTAGAGCGTGATGGGCTCTTCTGAAACGCTGTGCCAACTTAAATAACATCATCCAACGCTGCACTCGCCACAAGAAGTTTAAACGGATAAACATAACATAAACCTTCTTTTCGGCTGGTTAAACATAATTACAGTTTCCTCATTTCGCTCAGATATGGAGTAATAAATACGAGCGCTTTGTTTGTCTGGTCGTACAACGTCAGGCTAATGGAATATCACAGTTGGTACTGGCGCTTTTTTAATGCTGCTTGTAAAAAATTTTTAACGGTTTTGTTATTGAAATGTAAACTTGCTCAGTAGTGATGATTTTTTTTTTCCTCCCGCGCGCGAGCGTGAATAAAATCATTTAATATCACCTAAACGGGTGTTAGTGTATTATATGAATGTGTTTTCATCAATGGTTTTAAAATGGAAAAACCAAGTAGAGGCGCTTTTTTCCAAGGTATGCATTGTTACTTTGGGTTGAAGGTATTTTTATTTGTTCACTTGTTTTATTTGGCGCCATCTAGTTTGATTCTTATGTTATTTTTAAACTCTGCCTGCCTAGTCGAGCGAGTTAACCATATCGGTTGGGCTTTAATAAAGAATTGGTTTTTTTTGAGGGTCTTGGACTTTGGGACTTACGAAAGACTGAGATTTTTTTCTCAGTCCCATTGTAATAGACTACCTCTTTAAAAATAGTATTGCTTAAAATATGTTTCAATTGCGACTTGCCCATTTTGAAGGAGAATTTTTTAATTGCAAATTAAATATTTTAAAATTTTCGCTGTTTGATATCGCATCTGGAAACGCACGAAGATAATAAGATATATTTTAAACTCATGAAAAAATTTTGAATTTTTTGATTAGACGCATTTTGACAAACGTACTGGATACGTTTTAATTCTCCAGAATCTTAAAAATGCAGCTTTTTAGTCTCCTCATTCCAAAATATACTATAATAGATATGTACATACAACTTTTAATTGTAAATTTTTCACTTTTCCAACAGATGCTTTATTTAAAATTAACTAACATGGATTGTATCCCTGCCATTAAAAATATTTTATTTTATGCCTTTTTATGACTTTTTTAATATTAATTATTGGGAAAGATGGAAAACGTAAGTAAATATGATAATTCCACGTCCGTTTTAACAATGGGTATAAAATCTAATTTTAAGTTTACATTAAATTAGTAGATGCTGGTTATTACTCACTTCTTGGTCTTTAAATGTGTAGAAATATGCAGTTTATATATAAAACACCGTTTTGGTTTGTATTTTGGTCGTATCCAATTTCGGAAACGGTAAAATATTGTTGAGAGTAAACAAAATAATGTTTCTCTGCTAACTAGAGCTTATAAATGTAACCACTTTTCATGGGTTTATTT
>NW_025788287.1:0-11385 GCF_021130785.1 Homalodisca vitripennis
TTTTTTTTTACATATCTTTCCAAAGTTGATTGGGGCACCATTGAACTGTTGAGACGACTTTTTGTAACCGAAATTGGCCGGAAATAACTGCATCAACTGCGTTATTCATCGACTCGTAGGACCATGATTGTCTATCCGTTTTTCTTTTATAGTCTCGAACGACCATCTGAAATATAAAAAATAGCCTAAGTAATATGGTCACCATAAAAAATGATTATTAATATTGTATATGAGGTGACCCCGTTCTGCCCCACCCGCGTTCCTCCCCGCAGTGATATGTTTTAGGTTATGGAGGTTTGGTGGACTCAAAAAAGATGTGTAAAGATACATTCTTACTTACACGTAACATAAGCTAATTAAATGTACTTCAAAGTATCCACTAATGATAGTTGAGCTTAATTCAAAGCTGTAAATTGACCTTACATTGGTTCCAATACCGATCAAATTTGACAACGCAGAAGCACGAAAACTATCCATCAGCCACACTCACTCCGCAAACATCAACGAAACTAACTAATCATGGCTGCCGGTGTCGAGCACGACGAAGTGGCGTGATCTAGTTACAGTGGATTGCCGCTAGGTAGAAGCACGTGCTTGACCTCAAAAATCTACATCTTCATTCTGCCCCGCTACCCCATTCCGCCCCGGGTTCCCCTAATTAAACTAAGATCTAATCTTAAACGAAATCAGGAATGTGCGACATTCACGTTTGGGATAATATTAAACCATAAATTCTTTTAGAACGAGAAGATTTCTGACAACATGTTTATTTGTTTTTTGTGTTCGGAGCAATAAGGGAGACTCAGCTGTTGTGTTGCAAACTATCATTAATATTAATTAACGTGAAATACTCCTCACACGTGCAAAACATGATACTCACGTTAAACTCTAATTATCTTAACCATGAACACAACAATGATGTGTACCTGATGCCGGCCTTCTTATTTTCAAAAGTACCGAAGTACATTCATCATATTACATCATAAGTGCTGTCCACAAAGCTGTTTTATGACTTAGATGTAAATATTGAGTTTGAAGAAGCGCGTTAAAGCTAAGTATATGTACTACTAAAAAAATATTGTAAACAGGAATCGAACTCGCTATAAACCATAATTCAGAGAAAATGCAGTCAATTCTCTCAAAGGTCATAATTATTTACTTTTAATTCAATTCCCAATTGTATATAATTTAGTAGGTTTACTCTTTTTACATAATTTGTATGATACAGGCTTAGACCAAGTTACAATGAATCGCAATCGCTGCAATTGAGGTAAATACGAGTAGATATTTTAGTTATAAACGTACCGATAATTTATTAAATAAAAATCATGAGAATGGAAATTCAATAATTACAACATATATAACACGTAAGAACATTGTAATTGATAACTAAATATATCATTTACTAAATATAAAATATTAGATATGAAGTTGCTTTATTTAAAAGTAATTATAATTCATATTTAAAAAACATTTCATGGATATCCGGTATTGTGTCAAAGAGAAATGAAGCAAGTACTGACGACTACTCTGTAATTGGTTTCTGATCTCAGAGAGAAACTAACGATCCGACGATGGCAGTGTGAGTGTATTATTATCTTGGAGGTGATTGAGAGTTGAACGACCTGCTCGTGTATCATTACGTCTGAATGATTGCGGTTGGCAACAAAGTACATAGAAAACTTGTTTATCTGGTATAAACCGCTGCACTGAGGTAATATAGACGTCAATGCATCGTCACTTGATATTGAATATTTCAGGGGTGGTCAATAATTGTTGGGCTTTACATCTAGTTTTATCCCGAGTAAAACATATCGGAATATGCCTTAGTATCCTACTTCAGAGGTTCAGAGTTTCGTTTTGTTAGGGGGGGTTTGAAGTGCAAGGGTGTTAGGCGGGTTTTTTTTAAACATGATCACATTAAATATTTTAGTCAAAAATATCAAATATTTATATAAAATAAATTGGACTTATAAGGGTATTGGAAGGATTATTTAGTGTTAATTTTGATATAATAATTCTAAATTCTTGTAAATAATTTCCACTCCTTAAATTTAAACCTGGGTCGTTAAATAATTACAGCTTTTTGATTTGAAAATGCACATCACAGCATTAATATAACATAGAAATATATAAATCAACTTATTTTTACATTTTACGTGAAACCTTTGTGTTTTTTCCGCGAAATTCATACTTATTTGTCAGTAAAACTCCAACAAACTGGAATAAACATTACATAGTAGTTGGAATGGACCTATGTTTATAAATTTGTGACAGGTTAGTTTACGCTACAATAAATATCCCTCTTTTGATAGCCTTTGTTGTTTACCTGTAAATGCAACACGTGTAAGCTGTCTTCATTTCTGGGAAAGGTTTCTTTTGATGTTTATATTTATTGCCAGGGAATGTTTTCCAAGTGTGGAAATCAAAATATGTTTTTATTGTTGCCATTTTATTAAAAATTGACTTCTTTGAATCGCAAGTTACTGTAAATTGTCAATTACATTACGTGTCTTTTTATGTATTCTGATTTATTTTAATTTTGAGCTCATGCAAGAAAGCTTGTGATAGATGGAAGCACATTGTCTTAATAAATTTTTCTTAATTTATGTTTTTATTAGTTGCGGATCACCATATTAGGGAAAATAGAAATAGAAATAATTTATTTCCCATTACCATACAACATTCAAATCATATACTAATACATTGTATATAATTTAACATTTTCATCCAGCATCAAAGAAAAACAACTAACGCAGACGCATACCCCCTAGAAACTAATCTAAATAAACAATTACAAGGATTAAATAGATAAATAATCTTAATAGTATAAATAAATAACAATACTTATAACAAACGACAAGATACAATTCTTTTAGAGTACTTCAGAAACATATTTAGGGAGTGCTTAGATACAAACAGTCATATTCAGCCACTAAATTTAAAAAAAAAAAACTTTTAAATGTGTTAGGAAATTTAAGGACCTCATAGGTAATTACCTGCTTTGAGGTTCCCTCAAAAAATTAGTTAATTTCTTTTCTTTTTAATTCCAGTACTTTACTTTTCATAACAAATTTTTTAAGTTAGTAAAAAACAAAAATATAGATTATTCCAATTAAATTTCCATGTTATTCCGTTATTTATCATCACATAAAAATTTGATTTGATCCCACTTAATGTATCAATAAATCATGATATGCCATAGCCAATTCAATATAGTAACAGCATAATAATAGGAAACAATAATTATGTCTCAATGTATATCCTTAGAATATATTAGACCCGCTCAATATCATCCTTCCCATGCAAGAATAGCCATTTTCTTAAGTTCTGTTCTTAAATCTCCTACTAGCCCTTAATTCCTTTTCAAAGGTTTCCAGGTAATATGTTTAAAAAATCTTTGGTGCTACATAAAAGTACGTTCTCTGGAAAAAGGTTAAAAAAACGGTCTTGGAGTTTTTGCACAAACAGATTTTGGCCTTCCTTAGTCTAGATCGATTAAGTTTCCATCATTACTGGGTTAAATTTCCACTCCTGCATATAAAACATACATTAAACACCTTAAATCACATTATAAATACCCCCAAAAAAATAAAAACTCTAACTGGGTAATAATTTTCATTGCTCAAAAGAGAGAGGACGGAAAGGATGGTTCATATTCTATTTTTTTTCCCTAAAATAATTCTTATTAGGCTGCTTCTGCTGGAGTGGACAAGTCGTGATAAATATTTTCTGAATTAGTACGAAGCTTCCCCAAAACAAACAATGCCATACTCCAGCCTACTATTAAACTAGGGAAAAGTATTAACAGTTCTCAATACGTCAATACTGGGCATATATACTCTAATATGATACATAAGTCTAATAAAACTTGTGTTTAAAACTTTGATTTCAGCTTATTTATTATGTTTCTTCCAATTTAAACTTCCCTATCCAATACTACACCAAGATACTTAATTCTCATTCACCTTTACGCACTGTCACACATTTATCATCACACACAACCTTCCTTTACACAGACATTCTAAACATACATACTATTATAGAGTTTTGTTCTGTGAGACACATTAAGATCCCTCCAGCGAAAAAATCTAATATAGGACAGTTTTCTCTGGACTCAGGAATTAGTTTATTTTGTGTGAACCACCATCCTTAATGATTTTAAATCCTGACCAATGAGAAGCAAATTCCACCTCAATTTCCCAATTATCACCAGCATGAGCATAATGCTGTGTCATCAGCAAAATGATGTGGATCATTTCCATTTAGTCGGGCCAAACATAAGATCATTTATTATAGATTAAGAAAGAGTATTGCTGCCAACAACACTGAACCCTGTGGGAAATCCAGATTTAATTTCTCCCCCATATTACTCAAAAAAAACGCTATGTATTCTTACACACTGAAACTCCTTGATAGATAGATAAACTCTTAAAACCACATAAAAGCATTCCCCCTGAATAACACACACATTATAAACTCTTATTAGTAGTAATAGTAAATCTGTGATCCCACAGTGGTCATAAGCTTTTTTTTTATATCAATTGAACAGCCCACCTTACCCTTTCTACCGGTATTAATATTATTAGGTAACCTTGCTACCAATAAAATTTAACAGAGCATTTTCCGTACTAATACCAGTTTCTGGAAAACCAAAACTGATTTTTTTTAAAAAAATTTTGTTTTGAGTGCGAATAGGACATTACTCTCTGCTTCATTAAATTTTTTCTATAACCTTTGAGGGAAGGTTGAATAACAAGGATACTAGGCCTATAATTGTTACAGGTCAAATTATAGAACCCTTTTTATGAATTGGTTATTACAACTCTGCTTCTTTGTAGTTTTTACTTGGAAACACCCCCTGTTGAAAAGCTTAAATTAAATTATGTGTGTTAAAAACCTTTGCAATAACATGGACGAATTCTTTTCACTAAGGTAGAGCCTATCACCTATCAATTCCACGGAGCTTTTACCACCTCTTTAAACCTTTGTATACATCTTTAATTACCTCCCCTTCAGAAACATGCTGCATTAATACATATATAGAAAGAAACTTCATTGTTGGGAGCAAATAATTTCTTCTTGTATTATTTCAGGTTATACAAAAATTATCTGGCTTTACCTTCTGCAATAGATAAATCATTTTTACAATATTCAAGAAAAATGTTATTATAAGGACATTAGCAAAACAGCAAATGTTATCATACTTAACAACATTGATCATCTACTTTTAATTTATAATCAGAACAATCCTTTTCTATTCCCCGTTATGGTTGTTTAATACCCTCCATGTCTCTTTTGGAATTCCTTTTGGAAACAAATTATTAAAGATATTTTCATATATATAGGGAATTCTCTTGTATTTGTTTTTTATTTCAACATCTAAGCTTTTTTTTATAATTCATAATAATAGGTCTAATAGTTTTTCATTGTTGGAATGGTTTTTTACATTTCATAAAAAGTGAATTTCTCTTTTTTAATTTCTTCTGCAAAAATTGCCATATTTAATCCACGGTTTTTTTTAATTTATTTTATTTTTAAATTCAGCCTTCTTTTCTACTTTACTTAAGGTTTATGTGACTTTGTAGATTGCTATAAAAAAAAAAAATTATCAAAAAGCTTGAGATGGCATCCTGACTCAGATAATACAGTTAGACCAGTCTTGACAAACCAAGTCTATAGGGTTCAACATTGCATAGTCAACAAATACTGGACTCACAACCTGCTGTTATCGGACTCACCATCTAAAACCAACTTGTCTTCATTCCTAGGGCAAAACTGCAGTCATGCAGTGATCTGTTATGACTTGTTTGCAGAAACAAACTGAATCAAACATTTCTTTATACCAAAGGGGGGTGTTTCTCAATTTGGCATACATATGATCCAGACATGACTTTTCCCTATTTGTAAACCTGATGTTGGTTTCATTAATCAAATGATTCAAAACACCCATTTACTTGACATAACACAACCTTTAATTTTATCCTGATGCAATTATCATCTTAGTAGTAAATTTATATTTAAGTCTCCCACCACCAAATAATTAACTTTCTTTTTAAATTACTACTATCTATTTTTCAATGGTCACGTCATGCAAATTCTCATCACATCATAAGTCTTCTTTTGGGAACATATGGCCACCCTATATACAGCCAATAAAACAAAAAATTCACATCCAAATGCATTAAAATCTTAGCCCTAATACCATCTGCAGAGGAATAAAATCTATACTCAAAAACTATCCAGAAATACATACAGACGCATCATTACAATAAACAGCAATCCCTTTTGCCCTATATTGATCATTACATTTTGCATTATAACTTATAATTTGGCAGTTTGAAAAAAATTTATTTCTTCAGAACTAGGCCACCCAAATTTCATGTCAGAACAATAAAGTGTCAGGGCAAAAGACTTTCCCATGTTGACAATTTTACTATTAAACTTTTCAAAATTTGGCTTCTCATGCTCCTAATGTTCTGTTGCATTACAATAATATTTTTATTTTCTAGCCTAAATATAATCGACAAGTTATTTTTCCATGTAGAATTTGAGGTTAAAAAATCAATATTCAATAAACAATATGTAAACACAGGTTAAAATAAACTATAGAAAGCTAACATGAATATAATTAAAACAACAAATCAATATATTGACATAACAGATTGTAAAAAATTAACATCTTAACAAATGCAATAATCTAATTTTTAATTTCACAAAATCCGAATCAAATAGGAAATAAAAAGTCCTTAACATACGAATTTCCCTATTAAATTTTAAAAACCCCACACAATCAATTAATTACATGTGCAATCCAACAGGAAATAACAGAAACCCAATTATATGGATAAAATTTAGAGAGGAAATAAATAAGTATTATTATTGCTATGAATCGCATTACTTATGAATTTAACACATGAGAAAACAGCATTTTTTCCTTTATATAATGCAATTTAAAGCTTACCCCAGGTCAGATACAATTGTTCATCTTGTATTACAGGAGCCTTCTTCCTCTTTTCCTCATGTATACTATTTCCACTGCGCACCCACAAGTACTTGTAAGCCCTTTTCACGTTTCACCACTCTTGCCTGTGCAAATAATTTTCTTCTACTCGGGGCACAACGACTTCAATTTATGCTATATCACAGAATCCTTAGGAAGATCCATGTGTCTGGTTGACAATAATTCCTCTTCCACTCACCGTCTCCTTCTTAATTACTTCCTCGGCTTACCATCCTCCTGACAAAACTTTACAATAAATCCCTGCCTGGACGTGGGTTCGTCCCCTTTCTTCTTAAATCCTGTGACCAACATCTATCATACTGTACTTCAATATATACTTCTAGCGCCCTACCAACTTGGCTTAACTAACTCAATCCACACTTTTTTTTTCATTTCTATTTTTCAGGCACCCCTTGGATTTCCAAGCAATTTCTTCTTGTAATATTGCTCACTCTCCACCAGCCTGATCCTCCATATCACATATCTTCTTTTAGTAGGGTTGCATTTTCTTTCCCGTAGTTCAATTTACTTCTTCAGCGTATAGCTTCAGATCTTCTGCCTGTCTTCCTCAGCATACCAGTTTTCTCATCCAGCTTATCATTTAAAAACTTCAGAGGAAATATTAAAATCCTTAAGAGAGTGTTTTGGCTCTTCTCTCAATTTCCTGGTAACTGCATGCATGACATCACTTAGAGAAAGATTTCCTTCCGTCAACACTTTGAATCCAGTCTCATGCTCCTTCTTCGTTCTGTTGAAAATGGTTGGCATCTCCAAATAAGGCCCTCTACAGACATACACTCTATATCAGCCTTGCTCAATTTTATAGCATGCCGGATGGAAAGAACTTTTCAACATTCTGCACACATTAATTTTCTGTTGCTTGGCTGAAATTGACTTATTACAAACTCACCAATTTTGGGGCGCCAAGACATTTCTATCAAAAATAAAATAAAATGCAAACTTACTGGTAACAGGAATCTGAATATTTCAAAAGTCAGAAACACTACACCAAAGAGGTTCACTGTTAAAACAATGTACTTTTTTTAAAACATTCCAATTTTAAAATTGTAGGAAATTAATATTTCAATACACAGAACAACAATCTTCAACATTGCAGAACTGATTGCATGGAGCACTGATAAGCATCCTTGCCAGGACGGGTTCTGGCTCACTACTGTATTATATATATATAGCTGTTATATATATATAAGTAGTTATTCTCAGTAGCTGTAGTTTTAATCCGTTTTAGAACCAAAATAACTGGAAGAAATTATAAAATTAACAAAACACTATCATCTCATACGATTAATTCCTAAATTAGAACTTTTATGTGTATAAGAAATGCTATAAAAACTATGATTATTATTTTAGCATTTCTATAATCATAGTTTTGTATGGGAGGGTATCCATACTAATGTATCGAAACAAGGACAACGTTTTGATTATTTTATTGATTTCCCATCGATTTTCATCTTGGTTAGTTGCGTAAATAAAAAAAAATATACAAGGTTATTATTATACATCGCATATCAAATTTTAATAAGTAATTGTTTACCTTCACGAAAATCACAATTGGGGTATTGGTGTACTCTTAAACTTAAAGTTTACGAACACTTAATAACTTGAATAAGATATAGAAGTTAAAGATAAGAAGTTTTTAAAATAGTAATAAGAATGTATTTAAAAGTTAAAAGGGTAAATTTAACATAAGTTTGCTTTTTCAAGGGGACACCAGCTACCCTGGCTTCCATTGCTAATATCTAGCGTTTTAACGTATTTCAAATTACGATATTAGAGACTTTTTGCATGCTCATCTACCATGTACATCCATGTACATTCATGTGTATTTCATGTAGAATAGCTAAGCCATAAGTAAGTTGGTGTATGTCAGTATGTTTGTAGCAATATTACATATTATTTTCCCCAAAACTTGACACGAACAAAGTTTTAAGAAATTATCATATACTTATTTTTTTCCATTAATAAAAACGCAAGAGTGTTTTAATTTGTTAATATTGTAATAAGCTTAACAATTATACATTTTATATTTTAATATAAAATAACTGGAAACCACGGCTCTCTAATTCAATTTAAAAAATACTATTCCTATATGTTGGAATCCTATGATATTTTTAAACGTAAGTAGGCAAATATGATTTACATATTATTATATGAAATCATGGTTAAGAGAATTCTATTGTAACATCAATCGTTTACTGTAATTTACTGGAAATAGGAGTATTTCTGTTTTTTTATTAATTAACTTTCCCATCGCCATAGCTGAATCTCCCTTTCGCCCCGATCTATAAAATACAAAAACATTCTTCAGTTAAAGTGCGATTATTTTATAGTCCTTGCTTTGTGCTTCTGCCCTAAGAAGAGTCTAAATTCCGGCCATTGAAATCAACTTATGGCGTTACAGTGGTTTTTGTACTAAAAAATTTTATATACGTATGTATCTCCCGGAAGTATACTTCAATCACAAAACGTTGACATCACGTCTCTTGGAAATCTACATTTCTGTCTGAGGTATTTTCATTGCTATAGTTGAGATAGCTTTATTTTTTTCGATGATAGAAAGGTTAGGCATGCGCACGTAGAAAATGAGAGGTCTCATACCGGGTCTTAATAAAAAATCACATCTTCATATCATTCCTATCTATTTTGGTTATACTAGGGAATGCTTATTTTGTTTATGCAAAATTTTCAAAGGCTAATTATTATGGGTTTTATAAAAGTCTTGTTGTATTTTTGTGACTGTTATCTGGTAAGAATTTATCGTCTATGCTGTTATTGTTTTACTACACATTTTCTCTAGGCACCACTCTGAAAGCTTTCATATCAACACTGTCAAGGAAGACCACCAGTTTGGCAAGTTTGGAATAACTTATGTCAGGAAAACATTCACATTATTTGTGCATTAAGCAGGTTATTCGGACACTTTTACAGACTTTTAGTTGAAAAATAGTGTCAAGAGCTATTTATTATTAGTTAAATAAGAAAATATAATATTTTAGGAAGGTTTTTCAATCTATCTGATCATCTTGGATTTTAAAGAGTATTTTACTGTAAGATATTTAACCAAATCTGTTCTCTAAATTAGAACTTAAACAAAATATTTTTGTTATTAATTTTCATTTAGGACATTTAATTCTATAAGTAATTAGTAACCCAGGTCATGTATAGAGACTGCGATAAAAAAACTAGATTCTTTTTTGAGATTATTAATTTAAAGGTTGACAGTCAAGGTAAATTCTTTTTGTGAACAAAAATTACTAGATACGAAAACATTACTCGGAAAACCAACCCAAATGGCCTATCTAAAGTTAAAGAAATATCCATCATTATTATAATTAAATTAACCGGTATACAGTATATATTAATTATGTGTAAATTAAAATCAAAATACCACGTGTTATATTATATAGTACAAGTCGACCATAAATTAGTATATAGCTGCGGTAAAGTTTCATAATCAAGCTGGATTATGCTAATACAGGTTATAAGGTGATAGTGGTCGTTAATTATACAATGTAAGCTGACTACTGCAATTAGCCTACATTCTGACACATAATTAGATTAACAGATAGTTAAAATAAAATTACTTGTAATTTATGTTTGTCAAATTACAGAATTTACTATATTTAAAATTGTACAATAAATTAGGTTTTTATAGCTTATTGAACGTGGATCTTATAAAATTACTTTGAAAACTAGAAAAAATATAACTTTTTATCATTGTAAATTTGTAATACAATTTATTATATTTACTACTGTTTAGTTTCCCGCTTTCAATCACCTCCTCCTCAACCCTGCAGAGCCAGTGCTAATTTCTCAACACTGCGCATTGTCACAAAATGTTCTTTAGTCAATTACTAATAAATTGGTAATAGAACAAACAATTTAATGACCTAACAGGTTTTCCACAGTCAAATATCTATTTTTTAAGGGACAACTTTTCTACTTTAAAAAATGTGATTGAAAAGTTTAGACATTGTGGAGATATAAAAATTTCAGTCGTTTATACTGAGCCGATAGCTAAATTCAAAATAGACATAGAAGAATACAACTTTTGGTATTTTGAATTCCTGGATAAGAATTTAGGCCTAATTTTATCAATAAAGTTAATTTTGAAAGTTTAAATCAATTCACATAGTAGAGAACTAGATGCACTTCACCGTAATTTAACCTCCTATATCTCCGAAAGCACATGCGGAAGGAGATCATATATTTATAATATTATTATATCAGTTATTTTCTCATTCCATATAGTTATCATAAAATTGAGTGTGCAATGTTGATTTCTCATCTCATTGTTTGTCAAATATAATAGTTTCTCCCTAGTTATTGGTGTTTTTATTTTCTTTTCACTTTAACTAATT
>NW_025788288.1:0-11975 GCF_021130785.1 Homalodisca vitripennis
TTATATTTTCGTGAATAAAACGTACCGTCTATGCTATGATAAGATTCTCAGGTATAGATAAGAAACAATTAAACAACTCTAGCACTATCATGAAATTATGGAATACATCTATGAGCCGAGAGGTAGTTTACACTGCCAACAAGTACACAGACTAGTATGTACGTCATATGTATTCATCAGTCGAGCTTTTAGTGAGTTTTGAAACAGTGAGGCTACGAAAGGGTGATACAACAGCAAATGTGATTTAGAATAACCGTTACACAATTACACTTATAAATGTTTCGAAAAATTATAACACACCAAGTTATGGGTAAAATAGTAAAATGGTTGCTATAAAAACAACCAACAATTTTAATCACGAATGATTTCACACTCAGCAGAATACTGCAGAAAGTCCGTATAATCATTCATGGCAGGGAATCATAACGTAAATATACTGGATAACACTATATGATGATAGCCTACATGATATAAAATATGATAAAGTAAAGACTTGAAAGAAAGAAAATTAAAGGACATAAATAAATCATCCAACATGGTAACTATGCCAGACGTTTTTACGCTGCCAAAAATAAGGTTCTATATCATGCCGTAATCTTCAACTTTCCGGCGGCACCTTTATCGTTGCATTAAAAATGCCAGTGGAAACACAACCTCATTTACCTTTGAGTACTAAATTTTTAACCACAATGAGGTACCTAACTAAAACAAAATAAAGTGGCAGTACTATTGTAAAAAAACATTAATATTCAGCAATAATTATTGCTTAGCTAAACCTATCATCTCGACAATGTCTGGAACCAATTTGGACTCCAAGGCAAGGAAGAATACATATAATATTTATAAAGAATTCTGGGAAACATTCCCGCCATATTTCTCTTAAAAAACCGTAACAATATCATATAAAATAATATCAGATAATATTTATAATTCATACTCTAAATGTGGCCTGGTATTAAAACAGCAGGAACCCTTTAAAACTTATTTCAATGTTTTCATCAGCTGAATTTTTTTAAAGTACTGAATCATTTGGTTTTACATTTTAATTCTATACAATACTAACTATATAAATAATAGTCTTTACGCTCATTCTTTTGTAAGTTTTGCCCGTTTTTATGAGCATTTACAGTCACTCCTTGGTTCAAGTTAATTGTAATTCCAATATGCGACTAGTGGTATGTTGCCTTGTTGACAAGAGCAAGAAAATCCTACCAAAAGTGTATGTTTTAGACCCTTTGTACACGCACAAATCAGGGTACTATTAATTGATAAAGTGCTCTAACAGTCAAGCTTTTATTTTTTCGAAAAGAGGTTTATTTTAAAAGACAAATATCAATAATAACTTAGCGCCGTTCAAATAGTGTTTTTGCTACTTGTACGTTACGGAAACTGTCAACCCCCCCTCCCCCGGCCCCCCCCACCCCCCGGCCACCCCTAACCCCTTGCCCGAGGGGGTCTCGTAAATTTCAGTTTAATAATGTACAGACACTTTGAAAACTTAATATCCTTGTTGCAGCACTTCCTATAGTGTGTTATACATAAATGGGCATAGTAAAATAATAAACAATTCGCCGTGAAAATTTACAGATTTATCATAATGATCAATCAAATAATTCTCTGATCTCCATAAAGGACATACAGACAAACATTAATGTATAAATAAGCCCATAGATGCTCCAATCATTTATTGTAATGCAGATAACAAATACAAAGTTATCCTATAATTTTTTTGATTATTCCAGAATGGGGACCTAAGTGGCCCGATTAAAAACATATAATAGTATTAATAATATTCGTTTAAAGAAATTGTTTTATAGAAATATTAATTTAAAGCACTATTTAATAAATTATCCATATTAATTAGCAAATTCCGTCCCAATGTTTACACATAAGATTATTCAAGACTGAGTTGGGTTAAATGCTTTAACGAGTCCATATCTTTCTCATATTACAGGACGAAAACAACGAAGAATTCTTATAACTCAAAACCTATCTTAAACCTATTATTTTTAAAATTTCTGCATGCAACTTAGTAAGGGTTTTCCCCTTATAGCAGGAGTTTTGATGTTTTTAACCGTACTAAGGCTTCTCAGTCCTGAGCATGTTATGAATATCTTCTTCATCGGAGACAATAAAGAGTAAACTCAAGTATGACACTGGAAATTTTTTAGAAGAAAAGAATATTTGAATACTCTGTGAACTAAGCTCTTTTTGAAGAGAAGTAGATTTCTGAGAGATATTGTATAAATATATTTTTTTTTCTTGGGACAGTAAGGCAACTAAAATTTGGCAACCATGAAAACATTTTATATTAAGAAGTTCATTTAAACAGACGGAAGTGGATATTTTCTTCCATCAAAGAGGCTTTCCTCACTAATTAAATAATTAAAAGTATAGTGTTCTTCATCCTCCTCAACTAGAACAGTCAACTATTACAAAGGAAGTACATTAAGATGGAATTTTATTACAGCGAGGTGGTGAAATAAACAGATTTTTTTATCGAACTAGGATTTTTGAGACCTATTTAATATATTTTATTGATCGGCGGCATACAAGGCAGAACGTAAAATAAACAAATTCTTACAAAAAATAATAACTTTGTTTTACATAGGAGTTTTTAAAGTGAATTTAACAAAAAATTTTTTTTTTTTATTTTATTTCTAATAAGGGGAATTAAAAAATAATTTTAAATTAAAAGAGAAATTGTTAGCTGCCGAGATGGAACAGTTTCGTCCAAATATTGCCAACAATTTGTTTGTTCAATACCCCTACAGTAAGTTTTGATTACACATCTTGAACTGTGTCAGTATGTGGACACCTCAAAAATGCGTCCCTACATCTTGGACTTTGTACTTTTTTTAATGAAATAAACCTAATGAATTTGTTTGGAAGTCATTTTTAAATAAAGTTATTATTTATGTATATTATACACATTTTTATTTTCATACGTTTTTATATGAAAAGAATCCCTAAATCCGGCAATAGGTAAGGATATTTATGACCATAAGTTTCAAGAATTTAGTTATAGTCAGGGCCGTTTTGGAGTAGCTTAAAAATTAAAAACTAGCTGATTAATGTGGCTACAAACAGTACTGTCCAGCGTAATGACAGTGAAATCCTGTTTTAGTATTCGGTTATATTAAAAGCGAAATTTTTCTGAAAATAATTTCTTAACACTGGTATCGTTTGGATATCTATTTAACTATTCTAAATAAAATGTAATAAAGTAACTACATTATTTCTATGATGTGTAGATAAAAAAAACATTTCTCCTGTAAAACATTTTATAAGAAGCAGGTAAGTTTTGAAAAGAAAGCTTCTTAGAAATTGTGATTTTTAATTAATCCTTTTGTGGAATAGTAGAGTTTGAGTTGGTAATGGAAGAGAGTATGTTAGATAAAAATTGAATGATACTAATGAGTTTTTGGGAAATTTATGTACCTAGAAAAACTTAAAAATTATTAAGCAAGAATTATGTGAATTTTAGCCTAAATCCATTTTTTGTGTAACATAATTTGATGAGCTTGCTCCAAGGTGATTTAATTTCAATGTGTTGTAAATTGATACATCGGCCACGTGGTGTTTTTTTTCCTTTTAATATAAAATATTTGGTTTAGTTTTTGTCTTCAGTTGGTGTTCAACTCCAATGTAGATGGTAATGTTCTATGCCATGATGGAAAAGTATCCTATACGTATGGCCCTGATCCAATGCGAATTCTTAAATCTCTGCAGACCTTTGACTAATAAATTCCTTTGGACGAAAATGTACGAGTTAATTTGTCATATATTAGTAAAATTTTTCGACTGAGATTGAAGGGGTTTACCTAAGTATTTTAAACTTATAAAAAGAGCATAGCAACTAAGCAAAGTTCCCTTTTATTAATGAGATTTACGGTCAGATCAGTCCCTAGATTCTAAAAGCGGCAGTAATCAAGCAAACTTCAATAGACTTTAAACTACTACCGTTATAAACTAGTGTACTTAATAGCCTGTATGTGTTTCAAGATGTCTATTTTCCAACATATATCTTGAAGTAAGTTTTATTTAAATGTTCAACTAAATATAACTTTACTGTTTAAACGTATTATACTGGGAAAAGAATATAATAAAGTGTTTTAATTAATATAAGCGCTCTCTAAAACCTTTGATAGATTAATGGATAATTGTAACGTATATTTGGATAATTAATAATTTCTATATAGTAATATTAGGGGATTGGAAATGAGAGCTTAAGACTCTTGAATATACACAGTTTCTTATGTATTCCCCTCAGGGTTAGTCGGCTTTCGACTACACGGGAGGCCTCCCTTATGTCTTAGTTTGCAAGTCTCCACCTTTCTTCGGGGAGGTCTGGCGACCCCGGGGCGTACCTGAGACACTGAGCTGTGAGACTCTCCTCACAGTCCCTTCCCTAGAGCTAAGGTCTTTCTTCTCTCTTTCGGAATCTTCAGCTCGACATCTTTTTATCTTTTTCTGGGCAAAATCTCACCCACCTCTATCTTTATCTTCGACCGATGAGTTAATGGTTTTTCCACGTGGGTGTCACTTCCTCCTCCTTTTACGACCGAGGCGCATACCGGAGAAACCCGGTGGGGAGTGTCCCTGAATTGTCGCAGGGACTGATGTGGGCTTTGCACTGGCCGATGGGTGTTTTCTCCTGGTATGACGCCAGGAGGCAGCCCCTTCGGGCCCTCAGGACATAAGCGTGCCCCCCCCATGGACTGCAGAGGTCGGACTCTGCATTGGCTTAAACGTGTCGGCCCCCGCGCACGTCCTGGTTTCCGGTGCTGGGAGTACGGAGGTCGGGCCCCAGGGAACTGGGGGTAGAGGCTTCAGTCCTCGAGGGTACACCCCGTGTCACCGATTTTTCTCCGCAGGGGCGCGCCCTTTGTCCGCACGATGCGCTGGTAAAACCTAAAGTATGGAATTGCAAAAACGCCATCGACAACGAATACAGAAAGGTTAGGAGAAGGAATTTCCCCCCCTCTCCCTTCGTGTACTGCAAGACCCGTTTGCTAAGAGTAGTCGTTTATTAAGGGTCCCTCCTACGCGACCTCATAGCGAGAGACTCCGCCTTTCGGCATCTCTGCAGGCCATGGCTTCCTGTGCCTCACAAGAAGACGGGTACTACCGGTTTGTCTCCTGATGAGTATTCAGTCGAGAGGAGACACCAGTCAGAAGTACAGGAAATTATTTTTTTCCCTTGGCTTTCCCCCGTATTGGAAGAGACAGGAGTATGCGGCGGACACCATCTTCACGGAGGTAAAAGAGGATGAAAGACCGTCCTCCCTCGACATGCGAGCAAGCTAACGTCGAGACAAAAGAGCCTAAGCCACGGCCAGTCCAGGAACGGCATGGATCTCTCTGGAGTCGTCTCTAGATCCTGATCGGTACATTTTTGGCAGGTCTGGAAGATATCGATGGAGAGACTGGCAGAGAGAAAGTTGCGAAAACAGAGACTCAGAGCCCATCATCACCATCTATGGTGGCAGCAGCCCTCTTCTTATCTAAACCCTCTCTTAATCTAACTAACTACAACCACGGCTGGGAAAAGAGCGGCCGGAAGTCCCCCTGAACATCCCAAAGGGAGGAAAACGCGGCAGAGAGACCGCCGGAAGAGCCTGCTTCTGTCAACGAGACAGAAGAGAGCGAATGTTTCGCACCGTGTAGTCTCAAAAAAGAAAAAAAAGGAAAGCGAAAGGCCGTAGATAAGAGCGTGGAAGAGGCATAGACCGTACCATCCGTAGCCTCCTCCCCACCCACAATTAACGAACCGGAGAAAACTCCCGCGTTCCAGGCCTGGGAGGCAGGTGGGTGATTGTCACGGAGCCTAATGCTGGCAAGTCATAACGCCGAGATTCTTGTGCAATGAGGGCTGGAGATGTATTCCCGGAAGAGTCCAGGCACCGTGGTAACGCCCACATAAGGTAATAGTAACTAGTCACGATGGAAGGAGTAAATTAACTGCGGAAAATCGCAAAAATGCGACGACGAGAAGGAAAACTCCAGGGAGGCGATACAGTAAGGTGCGGGTGCGGGCGACAGGGGCGATTGTGAGAGTTCGCCTCCATTGTTCCTAAGGCAAGGCTAGAGATCCTAAGAATTTTTTTTTTTTTTCCCCCCCCCCCTGGATGCCTTTGACCACCGTAAGCCGACATCGCGGACAGCCCATAAGCAGGGAGTTTCCTGTCCCTTGGTGTGGCGAAATTGAGGTGTTACCCTCTTCAAGCCTAACCGGCAAGAACAGAGGAAGAGGACCGTGAGTTTGAGACTGCTCGAGAGTGAGCGTTCACCTTTTTGACAGTACTCCAAAAGGGGGATATTAAGATCAAGGGTCCGGATGGGTCGTCTGCCGGTATTCGGGAGGGTCCGTGTGGAGGTGGACAGATGCTTCCGCTGTCTGTCGGCTACGGTCAGCACTAGGAGGAACTGTTACCGGACCGGAATAAGGAGCAGTAACTGCTGGAAATGCGGCAGCGCCGAAACACTAAGGCGGCGGTTTGCACGGGGGCTTCCTTCTTGCGTCTTATGTATCCGGAAACCCTGGATCCAAATGACAGGATCAATGTTCCACGGATTCAGGTGCCTGCGGTGTTTTCAAGAAAGCCCTGGACGACAGGAAAGGTAGGCCCGGTGCCTAGGCCACGAAAATGATCCGATTTTTCCTCCAGGCCAATCTGCCAGAGATGGTCACGCTGCGAGACGCAATCCTTGAACAGGTCTGGCCTGTTGAGACCAAAGACCCAGATTAAGTGATGCGACAGTGAAAAACCCCGTCCCGATAACCAAAACCAGCTCATCTTGGTTTTTACGATGGACTCCGGCATACTGCGGCTGGTTTTGGGATTCGCAGACAGTCCGTGGGGTCCGCGTACTCGAGTCATGGTGTCCGGTGACTCGGTTATCGTCCCTGGGTTAAGTTGAACAAGCGGATTACACCAATTTAACAGTGGTGTACCTCTCCCCCGCAGATTTACCTCTCGCGCGAGAATGTACCTGGAAAGGTTGGTAAGCGCTGGAAGACAGTCTCCGAAGCGGACCCTGGGCGTGTTTAATAGTTTAGTGGCGGGGTGACTTTAGTCAATCGACCCGTGCAGCGTCGAAATTGGTGGCTATGCCACGTGACTAACGTGAGGGGAAGAACATTATTTTTGTGAGATGGTCCTCGAGAGGACTCGATTTGGAAGTCGCGAATAGAGGGACAGAGGCCGAACCTTGCCGAAGCAACTCTCGGTAGATGTCAATGACCAGACATTAAACGATGGTATCCGGCCGATTATTTGTTTCCTATTAGGTAGTCGGAATGGCGAGTGATGGACGTCTACACTGCGAGGTGACCCACGAGTTCCTCGCTTTCCCATCATCATCGATAATCGGCTGCGGCTGGGTCTATCGAATACCCGAAGACACTCTTGGCTGTGCGCGGAGCGAATCTGCGAAAAGTTGGACAGGGGGAAACTGGTCGAGCAGCAAGATCGTAGTATCGAGGCAGGTGTTCCGGGGTTTTCCCCATAGTCCACTGGAAACAGCTGAGGTTGAGGGCTTATATTCGACTCCTTCCCATGAAACTGGATAGAACACGCTTGCAATTCGGTCAATTGCCATCGGAAAACGACCTTACCGAGGGCCGTACGGCCAAGCCTTCATGGTGGACGGAACCGAAATTGGCGAGCTTCAGTGAAGAACTCTGCTCTACATGTGCAGACGTAGAGCGGCAGCGAGCTCGAAACCGGGCCTCTGAAGCTATAACTAGGTCGGCAGAGCAACAAGGCTGCTAAGAAAAGCTCTGAGGTGGCAGCAATTCGTTATTGTTCGAGCAAAGCACGAATGGCCCTGGCGTGAAGCTCTGCCAGGAAAGTGGACTCGGACCCTTGGGGAAGAGGATACAAAACCTTGTGCGAAAAAAAAAAAAAAGCTAGAGAAGGAATTAGGGAAAAAAAAAAAAAAGCACGGAAATGCCTGCTTGGAATTGATTTCGACGATCGTGGGAAGCTCTCTTTCCCAAGTCACCCTGTTAAGGCGGGAGGAGTGAGAGTAGCGAGACCGGTAACCCAGACCTTTTCCATTTTTACGGAGCAGGAGCTTGTTACAGGCGGACGGGTGTCCTAAGCCATGCGCAACAAGAAGGCTCCTGGACCCTGATGGCAGTCCAAGCTTGGAGGTTTTTTGAAGATTGTGGTAGCGGGCGAGTTATATCCGCTCTAGCAGCTGAACATGTTTAATGCATGTTTTCTGGTATAGCGGTTGTGGTTCCCCTCGGTCGCGCAGGAAGGGTTGCTAAGGTTTGGCGCCTGATTCAGCAAAGGCAAAAAGGTGATCCGGAACTCCCCGTCGGCATACAGGCCACTTTGGTATGCTTACACACCGCGGTGAAGCTCTATGAAAGGTTGCCTGAAACCCAGGTTGCTGTCGTGTTCGTCATCGAAGCCGCCGGAGATCTCCTCTCCCCGGCAGCATGGCTTTCGAAAGCGAACATTCAACTCTGAACGCCATTACATAGGTGATCAAGTGCCGTCCCAGCAGGGCGCCGAAACAGCTTTGTCACTACCAGGCTCGGCCCGATTGTGCCTGTTGGTTACACTTGACGTAAAAAAACGCGGTTTTAACTCTTCTCGGTGAGGAGGACATGCTAGAGGCGTTGCAGCGGGACTTCAAGTGTGCCCCGACTATCTCCTGGTCATATTGTGCAGGACTACCTGGATGAAACCGACTGCTATTGTAAAGTATGAAAACCAAAGACGAGAAGAGAGAAACAAAAGAGGTCACTTCGCCGCGAGCGGCTCCAAGGGTCTATTCTCGGCCCAGGACCTATGAGAAATGTTTTCATACGATGGTTGGCTTCGGCCTCGAGAATGCCCCACGAACGTCTACCTCGTGGGTTTATGCTTGATGACCGTGGCTGCAGTCATCCACGGCCGAGGAGACCGCCGGAACTTGGCACAGTTAACGCCTTAATCAGGTTAATGAATTCGGGTCCCAATGCCTGGAAGGACGAAGCCATGGACTTGAGCTGGGCGTCTCACAAGACCGGAAATCGTTAATGCTCATCTCGACGGGAGTAATCCCCACTCTGATCTCCTATGAATGTGGGGGGTGTCGAGGGGTTACAGGACAACGGACCTGGCGGCGAAGTACCTGGAGTGTGGTTTTACTCGACTGCCGTCTTTCGGTAATTAGGGAGCTACATATCAGGCGTGATGCTGTGACAAAGCCTCTACAGGTGGTTATAGTCTCTCGGCAGGCTGATAGGTCGTAACCGATTAGGAAGCCCTAGGTCAAGTTTAAGAGACGCCCTCCCTCATGTTCCTACTGTATAACACTCAAACCCTTCTGTATGGAGCAGAGGTTTTGGGGCCGGGTGCTCATAGAGGAGTAAGTCGATTACAGTCCAAAAGCTTGTTATCGGTACAGAGAAGAGCGGCAACTTAGGTCCGCCTGCCGCCACTATCGCAACCGTTTTCCGTGTTTTTTTCAGGCCCGAGGCGGTCGTTGGCAGGGGTGATTCCTATTGACACAGCCCTGGCCAATCGAGGAGGACCAGACCGTTCTTCCGGGAGGCTAGGCAGAGCGGGGGTTAGAGAGGATTGCCCTTGGCTGCTGCCAGGGCAGAAGAGAACTCTTGCAGCGTTTGGCAGGGCAGTCGGAAGGGTGGAACGGAAAGATTTGGATCGGCCGCTGGGTACCTTCCGATTCTCCATTCGAGAGCTTCAATCCTGGATAGCATCGTCCATCTGGCCACGGGGGGAGATAGCATTTCTACCTGTGTCCAGTTCCTGACCGGGGCACAAATGGGCGGTTTCTACTTTAAGGAAGTACACTCAACAGGATTGGGAAAAGTCAAGGGTCGCCTCCGGTGTTGCTTTAACACTCTGCCCGGAGGAGATGATCGCTGATGTTTCATCACACCTTCTTCGCTTGCGGGACGCTTCACCAGAGGCCATGCAAAACGCTCTCTGCCACCACCACAGTTGTGTGATGTTACGAACGGCTGAGACCATTGTGGAGATGAATTGCTGCCAGAATGAGGACACCTGGAATGCAGTAGTCACAACTCGCGATCACGTACAAGCGATCCTACATCAGAAGCGTTTGGAAGGACGGAATTGCCTGGCTGACCCCTAGCTTAGGCTTCCGAAAACAAGTAGTTTTGGTCCTGGTTGAGAATCATAAGACACACGGAACCAGGCAAGATGTCATTCCGAAAGGGTTCCGGCCTGGGCTCTCCGTGGCCCGTAGGGGGTTTAGTGGGTAGTCCGCAAAGCCGCAAGGGAATTTCCCACACTTGCCATCTCGTGTCGCAAATGCAATTTACCCCCGTAACGTAAAAAATTAAAAAAAAAATAAAAAAAAAAAAAAAAAAAAAAAAAAAAAAAAAGTTCTTCAATGTATAGGAAAACTTTAATGAAACAAACCTTCCTTCACGAGCAGTTTCAAGTTCATAGTTTAAAGACTAGGAAAAAGGATTCTCCATAAAAAATATGGATCTCAGAAAATATAGAACTTAGCTATATTTTCTATCAGCTAAAAGTATAGCTGATAGAAACTTGTCTGCAAATTAATATAAGCTAAAATTCCAGAATTGTCAAATTACATGCAATCCAAATAGCCCAGTTTTTTTTTTTAATTCATCGTACTACCCACGATATGAAAGTAAATGCTCAAAACCGAAAAAAGGAATTATTATAAGTTTAACGGAACGTTCTAAAGAGCATGCTCCGTTGGTCAGTAGAAAGACTCTTACTAACATCAGCGTAAATCTAGATAAATTAAATTTAAAATTGACGTTATGTCAGTGATTAACAACAATAACAAATAATACGAAAATTTGCATTTATTAATAATAAACACGGAATAAAAATACTAACATGATACTTTCTATCCAAATATTATTTCAAATTTACTTACCGATTAACAAATTAAATATACAGGTATTGTTAAAATTTAATCTGTAGTTTTGCCGAAGACTTTATAATCATGTAAGCGAATTCATTAACTAGAAAAAAATACTCTTAAAAGGGCCGCACAGCCGAGTTGGTTGCACCCCAGTTTCAAGAGGCAACGGTCTCAACCGACGAAAGGGAGGTCGTAAAGAGGTGCGCTGTTTCATATCCCTTTGATGCGTCAGCTCCTCTAGTATCCACTTTAAAGGGTATTGCCACTTCTCTAAATAACCAATATTTTGTGACACTTATACAAATGACAAAACCCACGTAACTAAATTGAGAATCATAAAATGTTTATCATAATAATGAACATTTTTGATTTAGATTATTTCTTACGTAATCGAATCACGTAACTTTTATAATATTATATGCATAAAGATTACATATACATATTTGATAGCCATAAAAATATTTCCATGTTAAAAATACATCCACAAATTAAACTCCGGAATGTAATCGTATTATTGTTACAAATTCACAAAAATAAATGGAAAAGTTGTTCATAATTATTTAATAAAATATGTGCAAACATCAACGTTATTGCTAAAGCAATTAAATATTTTATTTCGTTGAAATAAAAAAATTGATTGTCTTTTCAACTTAGGTGAGGTTTGGTAACTATTCTGTGACTCAAAACATAATGAAGGAATAAGAAGTATTTTACATGCATACCTAGAAAACATTATACAATTATAAATGGTCTGCCTTAGTTACAAGAGTGGTAGAGTAATAGAAATATAGCATCCATTGTAATGATTCTAAGAATATCGGATTAAGAGATTACACAAGTTCAGGGAACTATACAAACACAATTACAACATCCGTAAAGTTCTTTAGACTTTGTTATTTTTAACCATACAAACTAGTTACAATCAAAGAACTATCTACTTACTGAAAAAAAATTAGTAAACTAGAGAAGTAAATTATTTTATTAGTAGCAAATAAAATCCAATTTAATTTTCGTCTATTAAAAATGTACGATTATACTTGTATAGTTCCGGCCTCCCTGCTTTCCACGTAATCCAATGTAAC
>NW_025788289.1:0-11496 GCF_021130785.1 Homalodisca vitripennis
GAAATTCGGGCTGGCTTCTGGAAGCTCCTGATCTTTTGCAGCTGCCATTCTCTTGAAACCTTCAGCCCCTAGAAGAAATTGAAATGATAGCCTTAGGGACCTCCAAAACTTCTTGGCATGAGTCCCTTCAGTCTCTCACACCATATTGAGATTCTGAAATCTGGATCTCTAATGTATAAGAAACTGTCATGAGTTAGGAATTTGCCGTGATGGAGCATAATTGTTAGAACCGTAAGACCTCCAAAGTTGTTTATGGCTCAAATTCATCTTTTATAGGCAGTATACGTACTTAGTACTTTGTCCTGGGCTAAAGTTGTCCATGTATATTTTCATTTGTTACCATTAAGGACTAAATGGTCACGCCATTGTCAATTATAATCCATAAATACATACAGACGTGCTCAAAAGTTTTGTTGTACCTTAACATTTTGCCACTAGGTTAGCGACAGCAATAATACGTTTCCTCTTATTTTTATTTTCTAAAGAGATATGAAGAAAGATGTAAGAAATGATAACGAGTTTTATGTTCCTTTCTGTTAAAGTTATAACACATTGAGGTAAAGAACTCTAAGACTTCCTATTGTTTTTTTACTGACTACCTTCAATTCGAGACTCTGGTAATCACACCCTGTATCGTTCGAATAAATTTCAATTGTTCCACTCTGTAAACACAATACACAATATGTATTCTTGGTTTACGTTACGTTCGTTGGTACGGCGATTCTTTCTCATAAACTTTATTTTTGGCGATAGACGATTTTGTAGGAAAAGATTTTGTTGAAAAGAATTGTGTTGAAAGAAGGTAAAATAGAAATTTTCTGTTCCGAGACTTTAAACCTGATTTCTTCCTGATGTGAATCAAAAGAAAGAAATCGTATCGTAAGAGTGTTGCCAAAATCAGCATATTCCGTTTCATTTTCTTTTTCAAGTGGGAGTGATTTCTCCCATTTTTATTACGGTATAACGAATAAAAATCAAATAATGTTTTGTTTTACCAGGCGAAGTTAGGGCTATCACTTAACCTGGGGACGTTCGGAACCACCACCAATGGTCGGACAAGCGGACTGCTTGCAAGGACAGATCGCTCAGCGGTTACCCATCCCAGCAGCAGCCACGCTCGACGTTGCTTGATTCGGTTATCTTGCGATAATGCCGTACCCGCTACACTGCGCCATTGACACAGTGAATAAACACGAATTGTTTTGATTAGTCACGTAATAATTGTTTTTTTTTATTGGAAAATATGTTTTCCTAAAATTTTCTCATAAAACGTATACTATTAAAAAACGAAATATTAACTTTCCAAATGTAAACTACAACAATAGGAACAAAACCGATGCTAAGGGCTGTTCCCTCCAATTAGAAAGGTATGAACGGAAAGGTCCGCTCTAAAGGTTAATTAATCTGTAGAGTGTTGCAGTTAAACCTGTTATTGCCACTTTACACGGCCGGGCGTAATTTTCAAATGTTTCCAACTTGTAGATTCCGACTCAGACGGTCGTGATTTTTAACAGGTTTTATTGTAATTGATTGTTACCATTTGTCATCCAGGTCTGTTAGACCTTTATAAATTGTGTTTGCCATTTTTCCTATAAACCAATGATTTATTTTTAGTTTCAAATGTGAGAAAAGTAGCTTATCTTATTAAAAATTATATTATAAATTTGTTGTATCTACAAACATATACCAGGTGTCTCAAAGGTCCACCCCATTATCCCTTTGGAGTTGAGCGTTCAAGTTCTCGTATATCCCAACAACGATTATGTTTAGTCTTATAACGATCCCTTCTTGGATATTGGTTGATATATGTTCAAACTGTAATAAGGGGTGGGTTAGACACCTGGTACAGCCTATACACCCGAGTATAGGTATGGAATACCTAATCGACTGTATATAATGTTCCCAATACCATGAAAGTTACTGAGTCGTTAACATCTATATCAAGTTTGGAACTGTTTTTGTAACGATTCAGCTATCCTAATCTATGCCCTTAATTATTTTTACTGAAGAAATATTAAGACAGATTTAATTGATAAACAATGCTATGCATTAGCAGTTTTACAATATTTTACTTTTCTTTTATAAACAATACGCGGTCCCTAACGCCTGACGTAAAATATTTTGAACTTTCTGATCAACTGTAGCTTTTAAATTTGCTACTTATGACGAGACATACCAGAAATTTCTGTGGTAAATAACTCGTATATTAAAAATTTACATCTGAAATAATACTCTTGATACTGTGATTGGTAATACTTTTTATAAATGTACACGATAGAAATCCATCAAAATACCCAAGAAAGAAAAGAGACCCTTTTGGGATTCATAGTTGTCAAATTTTAAGTCACTGGAATCGAAAACTAGCCATTTCCTAAGTATGAACATTTTATTTAAGTAATGCACCAATATAATATTGTATTGTTTCAAATTAAAGCATATATTCTTGTGAATCCAAATGTGCCTTTGTTTTTTCGGAAAGGCTATACGGTGCCACCGGAGCCAATTGGTGTAAATTATATTAAAATTGAACTATTAAAAGTACCCCAATGGGTTATCAAATTATATTCACTTACTTAAGGGTTCCAAATGTAATTTATTTCGAGAAACAAATTTATTGTTTAGGAAAAATTGCATTCCACTTGCCAAAATGATGAAAAACCTTCATATTTGTTTTGAAAAATTGTATATTCTATGTTTTAAATAGTTTTATAAACATTAACAGAGTAAAGTGTACACCATATGTCGCATACAGGCTTGGTTCAAGTCGATAGCTCAAATCGTCGAGATAACAGCGCAAAACGAACACGCAGGAAAATAAACAGACGGATAGACATTAGACGAATTTCGCCATTCCTTAGTGACAACAAAGCGAAACACAAAATTTCAAGTCGATAGCTCAAATCGTCGAGATAACAGCGCAAAACGAACACGCAGGAAAATAAACAGACGGATAGACATTAGACGAATTTCGCCATTCCTTAGTGACAACAAAGCGAAACACAAAATTTCAAGTCGATAGCTCAAATCGTCGAGATAACAGCGCAAAACGAACACGCAGGAAAATAAACAGACGGATAGACATTAGACGAATTTCGCCATTCCTTAGTGACAACAAAGCGAAACACAAAATTTCAAGTCGATAGCTCAAATCGTCGAGATAACAGCGCAAAACAAACACGCAGGAAAATAAACAGACGGATAGACATTAGACGAATTTCGCCATTCCTTAGTGACAACAAAGCGAAACACAAAATTTCAAGTCGATAGCTCAAATCGTCGAGATAACAGCGCAAAACGAACACGCAGGAAAATAAACAGACGGATAGACATTAGACGAATTTCGCCATTCCTTAGTGACAACAAAGCGAAACACAAAATTTCAAGTCAATAGCTCAAATCGTCGAGATATCCAGCGCAAAACGAACACGCAGGAAAACAAACAGACGGATAGACATCAGACGAATTTCGCCATTCCTTAGTGACAACAAAGCGAAACACAAAATTTCAAGTTTATAGCTTAATCCATTCTCTGAGTTATAGGCTTTGCTAACGCAACCATGGTCCATAGAGGGAAATGCATCGTCATCAAACCCTATCTTGTCCATGTAGAAACTCGTACAACGAAGTATCAAAGGAACCGATAGAACGCCTTAAACAACTCATTCACAAAATATTACATGTTAAAGTGCCGTACGATTGAACCAAGTATGTTTACAAATTTGGTTTATTCTATTCCTCGCCATCATGTTTACCCATAAATCTAATGTAAACACGTTCGCTAATGCTCAACAAAATCCGATTGTTCGGTATGGAGCAAAATCGAACTTGGTATTCCTTATATAATGAAGTTTCCTGACAATGTGTCTATAGGTTGGTTGTTGAAGCTGGACCTCGTATTGGCTACTATTAACTTGATTACATTTAAAACACACAAAATCAATACTTAAAACTTTTATTTCTGTGAGGCCTTTCGATCTTTTGTGATGTGTCTGACGAAGATAGCATTGCAATCGAAAGGCCTCACAAAAAGAAAAGTTTTAAGTTTTGATTTTATGTGTTTTCAATGTAATTAAGTTATGGGTCTGATCGTTCTCGGTAGATCATGTGGACACACAGACAGACAGAAATAAAATTCTTCGAGAGGGAATTCGCTGTTCGCGAATTTGAATAGCTCACATTTGATTCAGTCACTAACAACACAATGGCACTGAGTTTCCGAAAAAAATACCAACAATGAAGGTACAACGAGGCAAAGTAGTTCGACCAAAGGAACTTGTAGATATTGGTTTGCTCAGATTGTCGAAGACTCAGACCAAGGAAACATCATGCTGCAGTAGGCCTGTGATTGCACTCTTTCTATCCTACTAGTTACAAAGTCAAAGTCTTTATTGCAACAAAAACAAGTTGGTAACTCATACAGTTGACGTCAAGTTGCCACAGAGCATTACAAAAACAAGTAATAGTTAATACTACTTATATATTGCAGAGTTAGTATTATTGGGATGGTAAGCTTACCTTCTTCATTTACAAAACACATCTCTCCCATCCCATTATTTACTCCTCTCTTTCATCCCTTCTTTCCGAAAGCTGCTCAACTAACGTTCACTGTTCGACTTTATATTTTCTGGGCAAAAATATACACCATAGTATCACCAAAACTACGTGAAAGACCCACACAAAAATATGACACTACTTTTGTGATATTTCGCTTCACCACTCCTACTGCTTTATTGAAGCAATCTCCATAGAGCTTTGTATCACATCAAAGCATGCCAATAACAATAAAGAGAACCTACACTAGCCGATTGGTTCAATAACAATAAAACATTACTACTCACTCAGACGAGAGGCTCTGGAGTAACTACTATTATAAATACACTGTCTGTAGGCCTTGTTCAATTTGTCTGACGATGGCGGGTTAGATCTTATATTTAAAAGTTGTTAAAGGGGCTTTAAATATCTTTTAATTTCAAAATGATATACGTATTGAGGATTTCAATCTATATTCTTATTAAGATATTACGTAAGCATACATAAAAACTAAAAATTATTACTACGGTGCGAGGAACCAGCCAAACTAGTTGTTAACAAATACCACGTTGTACATTAAGAATCTCAAGTACCTACCTGTGGGTCCAGGGTACTGGAGAAGTACAAACCATGTTACCGCACAAACAAGCGCACAGAACAACACATCCGCCTCCACTAGAGACGGCAAAAGACGGAGAAATGTCACTATGGGCACTTCCTGCGGCTGCGCGGTCCGTCATCCGACAAAAATTACAACTAATGAATTATTTATTTTTGAAACATTAACGAATGAGAAGTCGAAAATGTAATATCGTTTAAATTAGCCATGGTTTATGATAAACTTGAAACAAAGCACAGGAAGCACTAATTAAAATTTTTTTAGTGTTAAATAATAAAACTAATAGTACGGTATCGATGGCCTTGTTTCCGTTAAAAAACGAATAAAAATAAAAAAAATACTATATTAACAAAATGTAAGTCATTATGCATTCTTGATGGAGTTGATATTTGAATATACTTGTGAGTAAGGGCATTTTTTCGAATCCAAACAGATTCCACAGTATTTTATATATTTGCAACCGTAAGAAAATTGGTATAAGCAGGACTTTCGGAACAACTTTTAAGTAGCACAACCATTTTGATGAATTGTAAGATTACGAGTATATCAGACAGTTTCTGTCAATTAATTAACGTGAACGATCCTCCAATAAGCTATAACAAAGAGACTGGAAGTTGGTTGTGTAGGAGGTGGAAAGTAAACCATTATAACGCTCGGTTTCACTAACACAGTTTCTACAGTGCGAGCTATAGGAGTGTGTTGGTTCTGGGGAAATGTTTGTAAACATGGAGCCCCCTAATTTATGCTCGCTCACCGCTGTCTCTAATCGTTTGGCGGAAAACTACAAATGAATAGCGAAACGTTTATTTTGTAGAATAAGTACATAATAAACTTTAATTTACAGTAATGTTGTTGGTTTTTAAATTAAGTGCATACTAGGAATGTTTATAAAGTGTCTTTGTGTAGCCTTGTTTAGAAAAGAGATCGATAGATAAGAGTAAGGTGGTGTATTGTTGATCGAAAATTGAGAAACATTATTAGTTTCTTTTCACTATTAACTTTTCCATTAAAAGTAAAATAACATTTATTGTGACTCTCTTTATCTGCCTTTGAAAATGTGGAGGAAGTTATATGAAAAATGGGCAGGTACGAATACTATGTAGGTAGTTTCGCCAAGAATGTAATAAGAATAGGTACACAGTAGTGTTTAAAATTGAACAGTGACACATTCTCTTCTACAAATGTATTTTGCATCCAAATTCAATTCCCTTACCCGAAGTTAAATAATACTAAATGTTGCTAAAGTTCGGTTACTTTTTCGCTTTTATTCCATCCAAAATTCTTTCAATATGCCTGCATCTTTATTAAGTAAAAGTTGTACGTTACCTTGTAATCCTAAAATCTGGATTCAATACATATATTTAATATAATTAATAATAATAATAATATTCCCTTTTATTGCATAAAAACAATTTACAACAATTGCATTGCAAGGCGTCCAGTAATGGTACAAAAAATCCATCAGTTTTCGTCCATATATTCGTCCACTGTATGCAAAACTGTGTTTTTGATCGGCTATCTTTGATACTATTATTATTTCTCATACTCAGAGAAAAATAATAAGATCAGCTTTAAGAAATTACTACAAGTTTTGTAAATGTAAGTTGTCGAAGTTATCAGTACTCAGAAATAACGGAGTAAAATTTTTGCAGTAAAAAGATAAATCAACTTCTGGGTGGTCCCTTTTAAGAATACCTGTCTTTATAACTAACACTGCTACCACTTTTTTCATGTTTCACTCTAATTATTATTATCTTAATAAAAGTTCTTAATAATTACTTTTACAAGCTAATCCGATCTAAAATCGTTAACAGAATTTTCATCTTGGCAGATGTAATCTTATAGTAATCTTATTTTAAAATCTTACATCTTCCTGGCTAAAATGCATTTTCCCTCTTGGGTGTTAATTGGCAGTAGCGATAAATACAAGAATTAGTTTACAATCCAGTTTTAAATGTATACACTCACTTAGTTTATTTGAAAAGTTTATTGGACTCTAACTGTTCACAATTGAATCAATATTGTATCGATTCGTTGATTGTCAATACTGTATTTTTATACAATATTGACCAGTCGACAATTTATAAATGCAACGTTTCGAGAAGTAGACATAAGTCTCTTCTTCAGATGTCAACCCCTACTCAACTTTTGGTTCCCACGTAATGGTAAAAATGCAAGACAAATATCAAATACAAGCATGGGTATTAACACGAACAGAAAACCCAAAATAACCAAAACATTTAAAGTTGTGGTTGCCATTTTTCTATTTCATTCGGGTATTAAAAAATTGCATAAACTAGATATATTAGGGATTATTTTGATAACACCGGGGAAAATCCCATGAAACCTCTATGTTACCACTCCGGAAGACGCAAAATAGAATAGCATAGAATAGAATAAAAGAATATACTCTTATTCCAGAAAATATAGTTTACAAAAAAATTTACATCAGTACTGGTAGGAATTACTAGCCACAGTAATCCCAGTAAGCGTGGCTAGCTCAACTGAAAGTTGTACTGTCATTGTATAATGTATCAGCTCAAAACTTAACAAGTACATTGTGCGGTTAATCTGCAGTGTGCCACACCCCACAGTTAACATTATTTTAAACATAACATTTTTTCCATTATAACTTTACAAATAAAAATCTTTTAATATAAAACTGTTAAATTCCTAAACTACAAGTTTGAAAAAAGCTATCAATATTAATAAAATTTAAAAAGCCAACTTTTTCAATTTATTCTCAAATTTGCTTCTATTTTTACAATTTTTTTATTTGTAAAGGCAAAAGATTAAAAAATTTTTGACCCTAAAAAGAGAAAACGTTTTTTTTGAAAATTGACTTATTTACCTTCGGTCTCCATGAACAGCCCCAGTAATGTCACCTCTTGTTCTTTGGTAATCTCTGTCATGTCCTGTTTCCCACTTTTTCTCATAGAAAAAATTTTTAATACTTTGAATAAAAATAAATATTTTAGTGGTAATATTCTTAGAAATATTTAATAATAGGTAATGCAAGATCTCATATCTTTTCCTTTTTTTGCAATTATTCTTACGAAGTGGTTTTGTGTTTAACATGCAACGGTTGTATGGGTTATATTGTCAGCAGCTCCCCAATTTTCTATACCATAATTCATTTTAGAATGAATTAGCGCAAAATAAAGTGTTCTCATTAATTTTATCATCAATAAATTACCTTAAAAATAAAAAACATCTGATATTTCTCTTCTTAAACCTACTTGAATGCTGTTTATATATGCGGTTTCCCACTCAGTTTTTCAGCAATGTTTATTCCTAAATATTTAATTTGTTCAACGTGATCAATAATTTCACAATTGCAGTTTGAAATGGCTTGACAATCTAATCTATGAAATTTTAGGCACATTATTGAATTGGTATCCTTTTAAGTCAAAATTTAATAAACTTAGTCTTATAGGCATTCCAAACCATTCTGTTTGTTTTCACACCATTTCCTGACTTTTACCAAATCTTCTCTAATGTATGAGTCCACAGATGTTTTTCCCTTTGTTTTTTCAGAATCTCTAATCGCAATATCATCCCAGCAAACCCTATAATTTTTTCTATTTCCATTTAATGGTAATCTCAGCAAGTCATTTATGAAAATTAGAAACAACGTGTGGACCAAGAACGGAGCCTTGGGGGACTCCTGTATTAAACAATCTTCGCGTCACTGAATGCATTTGATATTTTAACTTTCTGTTTTCTTCGATTTTCAAGATAGGCCTGCAAACCATTTAAAAGTGTTACCTCTTAGCTCCTAAGAGTTTCCAATTTCTTTAATAAAATCTTATGGATTAACCAGATCAAAATGCCTTACAAAAATCAATAAAAACTCCAGCTGCTTTATAGTTATTAATTAAAACTATTGGAAAGTATTCTACCAAATGTTAATCAAGCTCCTTCTGTGTTTTTCTTCCCTTTATAAAACCATACTGATTAGGACTAACGAAAGTGTTTTTATTGTGTTAAAAAAAATCAATCAACCTGTCTTTCATGCATTTCTCTATAGATCTTGGGATATTACAGATAAAAGAGCAATCGGTCTGTAATGTTGAATGAAGTCCTCGATCGAGCCATTCTTATGAATGGGCCACGAACATTGACCACAATATGACCACCACGTCAAAGATACTCCTACCATATAACTCTAGTGATATATCCAAACATTTTTGTATAATTTATATTTTAATAAACTCTTGAGTTTGGAGCTAAACTTCCTCTTCATACAGCGTTTCCTTAGTCAGGAGTTATGCTCGTCTGAAGAGATGAAGAAGCTCTAATAAAATAGTTTCGACATCAGACACATCTTCACTGAACAATATAGGGCAATCTGCAATATAGGTGCACAATTTAGTACACTACGATGTTTTAGAAGTGACTTCTAAGTTCGGTGGAGCAACCGAGTTTTCTGCATATAAACATAGCTATGATGAGAAGGGTTGATTCAGTGTGAATGACGAGTTTAGCTCCAGTTCACAATTAATCCTTCCCACCACAGCTACGTTATGTGTAGTGAACATTTCTGTTTGAGCAAAACCAAAATAACTTTCTCAGGGCAGTTTATCACTAAATAAATTTCAAATACAAAACTCCGAAGCAAAATAGGATCGAATATTATAAAACTTCAACGATCTCCTGATCGTCAAATTATTGATCGATCTTTTGTCAAATATAAGTTTTGGATGTGTAAGCATTATAACAACTAATATTACTCTATGTTTGTAGATACTATTCGTTATTTTTCACATGGTCAACAAAGTCTTGATTATACAACTGCCAGGTATTCCATAGACAAAAAAAAAATATTATTGTATTTTTATCTATGCCTTATAAAAACTGGCCACACTACTGGTTACGTGGCCAGTCAATTTCCAGGTTTTGTATTTGCAATTTCTGTTGTATGATGCTGATGGAAATAAATCATTTATTCATTTATTCAGATACATACAATTTAACGCTAACCACAAGATTGACTCAGTAAACTTATGTTACAGTTAGATATGTTAGGTACAGTTGTAAAACTGTAACAGAAATAAATGTATAATACCTTGATTAGTTAAATGATGTTTGTATTTTTATTCAAGAAAAACATTTGTATAACATTAATAAAGAAGACCGTACGTAAATAAAGTTTTCATATCCATGGGAAGAAACAGATCTCTCTTACAGTCGCATTAAACTTTATCGTAATCTCAAAATTGTTTGCGGCGCTAAGTGCATTCAAACTTTATAATTTTCAGAGTGTTTTAACAGTGCTTTAAGCTTCGTTACTGGTTTCTGGGCTCATCTAATAAGTAATGGAATTGAATACGTACGGTTTGTACCATAACCATTTCTGTAAGGGGCTGTAGTTGATACACGTTCTTTACTTGGCATATATATATATACTCGTGTGTATATATATATATATATATATATATATATATATATATATATATATACATTAAATTGTATAAATGGCAATTGCCTTATTTAATTTCAATAAACATTGAATCGCAAAAAGTACTTGCTCCGCCGGGAGTCGAACCCGGATCTCTCACTTGCCGGGTGAATGTGCTACCATTCATATATACATATATAATTTGTACATTAAAGGAAACGAAGAGACTTGAAAAGCAGTAGCAATTAACTGACGAAACGGAAAGTAATTAATTAATGTCGTCAAGTTTCACTAGTCTGCCAGTAGAGTGCGGGCTCTGTGGCTGTATTGCTTCTGGGAAACGTTTGTAAACAGGGACCCCTCTAATTTATGTCCCAGCCCCGCTGTCTCCAGTCGTTTCGCGGACTACAACAGCTAAGTTACATGAAGCCTATTTCGCAGCACAATAGGCAACAGAGTCGTTTTTAAGTGTTGACTTTAAGTTAAATATATAAACAGTTTTTTTTTTAATATCTTTTCAAAAGTCTCGCTTGAAGAAAGAAATATTTGTAAAGAGGAAATTAATTTTACTGTAATAACAAGATCAGAAAAATGTAATTTGTTCTTTATTCAGTTTCCCACCAGAAAATTTTATTACGAGTCTTTTTTTAATTTGAAGGTAAAAGGAGCAAACTAAAATTTAATACTAAGAAATAAAATTGTTAGAGAGCCTAAAGCTTTGGCCCTTGTCTTGGGGAGAACTTTCATTATTCCTAGAATATGGTGAAGATATGCAACCAACTTATAGGCGGGTTTTTTTTTATACATTGATCGGTCAAAGATGATGAACAGAACCTATTCAGGTACAGCCAGATGTCTAAGTTTAAAAGTTTAAAGTTTATTTTAGGTGATAAGGTGAGAGGAGTGTTTGGGACATCCACCATTGTTCAGTTATAAAAAAGTATGT
>NW_025788290.1:0-14301 GCF_021130785.1 Homalodisca vitripennis
CACATTGTGAAGTACATTATGCGCTGCCATTTCTGACGGGATCGTCGTATTCTGATGCGGTAGGCGCGTTTCACTCTACTAACCAATGTGTTTTCCACTGATTTTTTTTTAATTAGCAAATTATGTCATGATTTATAACACAATAAATCAAACACAAAAAATACCAATGTTTTTTAGTTTTTTGAATACGACGATCCAGTCAGAAATGGCAGCGCATAATGTACTTCACAATGTGTACCTAAAACAAGCCGCCATTTCTGATTGGATATAACCTTTTGAGATGCGGTTTGCGGAATTCAACTCTACTAAGTGAGCTCTTTCAAATGAGGTATCACTCGACCCATGCTTCAATTTAAGATTTCCATGTTTTCCTCTGTGGGCCGTCCCCCCATGGTTGGCATGTCATGGTAATAGCAAGGAAAAATAGTTTTACATAGCCATATGACACTGTGCAAAGTTTAGAGATGTTATCTCCTATGGTTTTTAAAATATTAAGCCGTACCCATACTTTTCAAACACCCTGTATATATATATATATACAGGGTGTATATTATGTCTGGAAACACCCAAATATATCCTTTAATAATTTAAATATAAATTTGAAACCTCTTACAATCGTGATAGAGATTGGGCATCTACTTTTTGGAACAATTGTTTTTTATGTCACACCAACGGGGGACGTCCTGCCGAGGGTATCGTGAATATTCTTAATGGAAGCCTATACCTTGTGATACATAATTTTAAAGGTAATAGCTTACTGAATCTGAATGTCCAAGACAAACCGCATCTCTAATGGGAATTTTCCTATCAGAATAATGTAGCGATTTTTAGTATATTCAAATTTACTGATGTTCAAAAATATATATATTTATATATTTATACCTGATAATTTTAAACATGGTTCTTGCCACAAATATGTGTTACAATACATTTAATAGCATTTTTTAAATGTTCAATTAAATTAACAAAAAACAATTTTATTGTTTAAGAGTATTCATTGAGTACAGATATTTCACCAGTTTTTTATTACAATGAATAAAACTTATAGAGTCACTTTTCTCTGATTACTCTCATGAATCCTGTACTTGGTTGTTTTCCAGTCAGCAGGAAGGTTTAAAGAGACCAACAGGTCACTAGCCTATCGAGAATACATTATTTGCTGTTAATATTAATCTATCTGTTCTACAGGTTTTTCAGTTTGTTTGAGCCATGGGAGCTTTCACTAGACAGGTCTAAGCTTGGGAATTACAAATGGACAACAGGATCATATTGCTATTCCTGTCGAGTTAGATCAGTGTCTCTGACAGGCACTTGCTGTCAACAAGTTATCTAAATAACAGTAGTTTCATGTTTTTATATTTGGCATTTTAATGGAATGTGTCTGAAAGAGAATCGAATTTAACTCTGATGATGATGCGAGTAAATCGGCGATCGTCAAAGATCTTATACGGGAAGTTTGTAATTTGGTTTCAATGACACTTTCCCAGCCAGGAATCCCATAAGGTGTATTTTCAACAATATCCAAAAACCTATTTGAAGCCGTTTGTTGAAATGACAGGGAGTGTACGAGTAATACCGGGCCAAAGGTCGGGTAGGTGAATAACAATCTGCAACAGATGAAGACACATGCACTAGATGTTTTTGTCAAACAACATTTTATTGAAGACCCACATACATCGCTCAGAAAAGCTGCAGAGCAACATGATATGCACCCTATGTCTGTGAGTAAGATTTTGAAAATTAATAAAATTCAACAAACCATTTAAAGTTCATTTAGATCCCAACAGTTAACCCTTCAACGCGTTAATTTTTTTTTTCATGGTCATACCCCCTCCTCGCCGTTGATTTTTTCTGGCGGTTTTTTTTTAGAGATTTTGTTTTTTATAAATAATATAAGACAAATTACCCAAGTTTATAATTATTATTGTTTGTTTATTATGTTGTGTTAGTGTTTATGAATTATCCCCAAATTAAAACAAAATTAACCTACTTTAGGTTAGTTTAATTAACTTTAACACAATGATTCAAAAACCAAGTAAGCGGCTAGGCTACATTTAGGTAATGCATCACCTCCTCCTCTATTCAACAAACACTTGGCACACTCATTTTGTACTACAATTTGTTTGTCACTTGCCATCTAGCCCTATTTATCCCAATATCATCATCACATATTTTGTCCCTAAGTCTGTATAATTTTTACTTCACAACCTCGAGCTTTCTTGTTCTTGCTTGAGCAAAAGGCATGTGTCATAGATCCATCGTCGAAATCTTTCATCTGATTCAAGGTTCCAACAAAAGAAAGTCTGTTCATAATTTTACCTGGTCTTCTTTCCACTAGGATGTCCTTCAAGATTCACTCATTTTCGAAGATGTGATTTTAAAATAATTTTACAAAAACCGATAAACAGTTTTTAAAATTAAAATTCCCCTAAAAAATATGCAAAAATATTTCCGCTAAAAAGGCTCAGCTAAACCTACAAAACATTTCCCGACTCATGGTTTTGTAAAAAATAAACACAACAAATTGTTTCTCTGTCCAAAACGGGATTTCCTTCATTCAAACACCATATAGTTAGCTTTGTAAAAACTAATATCTAAGCAATAACTAATAAATAATAAACTAAACAAAGGCGAACATAAAACACACAAAAATATGTCAGTTAGAAACATAACATCTCACTTAAACAATGGGGACTGTTAAACAAACAACAAAACAGTAAGCGACATAACACGATCGGGTGCAACCTGGCAATGGACGTGCGGTCTTGAATGCAGCTGCATTTCTCAGATATTTTTTTTCTAAAGATCGTATTTTTTCGAGATATATCGACTCAATTTAAATCGAAAGGGTTTGTAATCTTCGTACTTTATCGAATTGGTTTAATACTCATTTTTCATTGGGGAAAAACATTCGATAGGTATGTCTGTTACAGCTACAAAAATAACCGATCTACTCCCATGACGTTACTCAGTTACGGCAAAAACGCGATCTCAAGTAGAAAAAGTGTCATTGACGTACCCTAGTACGGCAAAAACGCGTTGCAAAGGGTTAAGTGAGGATGATTACGACAGAAAGAGTTGTGAGTTTTTGTGACTAGTGATATGCGCAAAATGTGATGGACAGAATATGAGATTTTCTGAACCAAACATTTACTATTTTTCTGAGTGAGGCAAACTTTTTTCCTAAAATGGCAATGTTAACATGGCACAATTGACATTACTTACTTGGGCTAGTGAACACCCCACATTGGCATTACTGACTGTCCCCATTTCACAAGCAACCACAAAAAATACTGAACGTATGGTGTGGAAATTTTAGGTACAACTAATAATTGTTGGGGGTACCCTTTTTCATTCAATGGAAATTTAAATGCCGAACTTTTTACTACAATTATGCTTCCAAAAATGGACAATAATCTCCAGCTATTCCTCAAAAATTAGCAATCAGGAGAAAGGGAGAATACTTTGATAATGTATGGTTTCAGCAGGATGGTGCTCCACCCCATTATTGGGCGAGGAACAGGTAAAGAGAGTATTATGGATATTTAAGGGGTTATCCTCATAAAATGGGATTGGCCGAAGAGGTAGGAAAATCGAATGGTCCCTCCAAGAATACTCCGGATTTGTCACCAACTCGATTATTTCCTATGGGGATCATTTAAAAATCCAATGTTTATAGAGAGAAAGCCTCCATCAATTTAGGAAAGGACCTAAAGAAACCAGGATTATAGAGGAGATTGCTTTTTTGATAAAGCTTGGAAAGAAATGTATAGGCAAATCTCTGTCGTAATTCTTCATTTTTACACAAGGATTTGGGCTTATCATGTGTCCCCAAACGCGTTAGAAGGAACACAGTTATCGAACAAATTTGCCTTTGACACCAAATTGCAGGTAAAAAAACCTATGTTTGTTGTAAAGCGACTTATTCTAACAGCATACAATATTTTTTATTTGTAATAAGACAATCAATAACATAAGTATTTGTCCATAATCTGTTACTGTACATAAAAATGGCAAATTTGTTTGCTATATCAGAATAACCGAGCTTAAAATTGGAAAATTTCTTGTTTTTAATTATTAATTGAAAACATTTAAAAAAATGCTAAAAAAAGATTAGGTTGTAACACATTTTGTGGCAAAGAACCATTCTGTTAAAATTTACAATATGTTATGAACATCAGTAAATTTTTCAATACTAAAAATGTACTCTATTACTTCTGATAGAATAATTCCCTTGAGAATGCGGTAGTTTTGGTGGCATTCCAATTCAGTAAGCTGTTACCTTTAAAATTTGATGTTATCACATAGGTATAGGCTTCCATTAAGAATATTTCACGATTACCCTCGGGCCAGGACGGTACCCCCGTTGGTGTTGACATATACAAATACGTTGTTACCCAAAAAGTAAGATGCCCCAAGTCTCTATCACGATTGTAAGAGAAGTGTTTCAAATTTATATTTACAGATACAATTATTCAAAGGATCATCATCTTGGTAGTGTTTCCAGGACATATAAATATACACCCTTGGTATATTATCATCTTTAACTTATTAAAAACAACTAATATATATAGACAACCGCTTTAAAAAAATATAAATTTTCAAAAAGCTCGCACCAGTGGTCTGTAGAAACTATCCCCAAAGTACAGATACATTGTCTAAACCAATTCATAGGACATATATGCATTGTGAGTAACTCATTCTAATATGCCAAAATGTTCAACAGGAAGGCTAAAAATTAATTAGTCTTTTCAGTATTTTTACACTGCTATTTCATTCCGTGATTCTTCTTTATTTATATTAAACGTTCTCCACTCAAACCCTTACACCTGGCCCAGTAAATTGCATGCAAATACTTTGTTCGGGGGAAAACAGTAAACACCTTCATAATTTGATGATTTACAACATCCAACACATATATCTCCTTGAAGATGATTTTATGCATCATAGGAATTTTTCCAACTTAGGGGCTGGCAACACTTCTGTCTGCCTGGTCTGCATGATATCTTGAGACACATACTGACCTATAAAACTTGGAATTTTGTATGAAGCTTCATTACATCTCTCCTCTTCTTTTCCGCCCCTTTATTTTTTTCCACTCCCTCCCACATACACCGCCCCACCTCCTATATAAGCCGCTTTGTTCTACTGTTGTGTATGTTATTCCATGGGGAATTTGGCCTGAGACATTAGCGGTTATTTTTACAATTATCTTATGGGGTAACTAGTAATCTGGTAATGAGAAAAATCTCATAACAAATATTATTTTGTAACAACAAACATAGTTACAATATTATGACGTTTTTAAAATGGTGACAGAGTATATAATAATTAGCAATTATTTGACATTGGAAGTTTTGCATGCAACCTCAGTGACAGTTTTGTACTGCAAAAACAGTGGATCGTGGGCGTATTCGTTACCCCTAGTTATATATTACTAAGTTGTATTTTGCAGTGTATTTCATTTAATTCAAATATACTTATTGTTTGAATTTATTAAGAAACTAAGTCCTTTAATTAAATGGTTTAAAAATATACACCTGTGGCTGTAGATAGTTGCGCAGTGTTCCATTTTTGTCCAGATGATACAAATATGTTACATCCTTCATACACTTATTAAAGTTTAAAAATTTTAACCCTCGAGCTTTGGCAAGCTCGCCTGTTTTCGGTAAAGAGGACAAATTACTCCTTATTACAAAATATACTAATTAGCTGGAAGGTTTCGTTACTGGTTGTATAATTCCTGTGACTCCTAATGGCTAATATTTCTTTGGTCTTACGACAAGCCGCTTCTACGCTCTATCTCTTAAACTAATGCAATTCTGAGTTTGCTGTATAACATGTTGTAAGTTGTTTGTTATTAGTTTGTAAACCTTACCAAAATGTGTTATTTTTAAGTTGGAAGTAAGTAATTGTTAGTAGTGTAATTTCATTGCAACGTAATTTGTTGATTGTTGTATTGTGTTAATAAAAGTGTTATCTTTGATGTTAATTCATACAATAACTGAATTGGTGGTTTCTGGATTTTAGGTTTGTTAAGCTAGGCTAGTTGCTTTGGAACTTCTACTGATGATTGCTGCCAAAACTTACAACATTATATAGTAAAAATGAATTCTGTTGTTAACTATGCCAACTTTCTTCAAATTAATAAAATAGAGCCCATGGCTTAGGACAAAATAATATCGTGCAGATCCTCCAGATCAGTGAGTGCTTGGATTTGTTTTGGGATGCGTTTTTCATATCCGCACATTGTTTACCAATATTCTGACAAATTAAAAAATATTCAGACCCATCAACATAGTCCTCAATATTCTAGAATAAAAGTTACCAATTTATCTAGTTATTATATTTCCACTTCAAAGCTAAGATTAACAATTTTCCAACCAAATTAGGCTATCTTGAATTTTATAATTGAACATAAAAAATATTTGCTTTTCTCGCCAAAGGTGGGTCCCACATTGTATTATTTTGCTTAATAAGCTTTTGTATGTTCCGGTTACTTCTGTACAGGATACGTTATACAAAATATGTATTTTTATGAAGATATTTATTTTCTACAATTATTTATGAATACAAACCATTTATAATATTTTCATGGGTTATATCGATTTTTATACTTTATAAACATTTTTTTTTAAAGACATCTGCAAAAATGCCCAAAAGTAAATTACGCCCACCCAACTCTAATACAGAGTTAAATCTACACATGCCAGTTCTTAGACTTATAAAAGGGGTGTGTTTGCAGGTAATTGAAAAATTAAAATATACCTGTAAAAGATTAAAAAAAAGACATGTTTTAAAATTCCATGAAGTCCAGGTGTAAAAAGGTTAGGGAGAGTTCTTTATAACAGTTAACAATGTTATCCTCTTCCTAGGTTCTACGAAGTAGGCAACCAATATATGTTACTATGCAAATAAAAATTAAATGTAAGTTTTATCCTCTTATCCAATTTACCGCCTACATAGACTAACAGTAAAAGAATATCTGATCTACTATCAAGAAAAATAACATGTTGGATAGTTTTTGAAACCCCCCCCAAGAAATTTATAATTATTTACCACCTCTATTCATTTTTAAAGGAGAGCACGAGAACGAGTTTGGCCAGTCAGAAGCTCAGCATGGCTTTTGGCCTCTCACAGATAGGGCAGTAAGGTGAGTGGGTAGCAGATAGGTGGTAAAGTTCATATTACACTTATTTTTATTATCAAAACTAAATACATCCTATGTAACATTAGGTTCTAAGGCTAATGTAGAGTGGATAAACTGATGAGCTGTGTGCTAAAAAAGATAGGCTTTCACTATTATTTATGAACATATTTTTAAAATCTTTCAAAAGGGCATGGAGTTTGCAAATGTATATTGATGTATTCCCTTACAATGATCCCTCCTGAAAACAAAAAGATTAATCCCAACAGACAGCAAATTAAACACTACACAAAAAACAATATAATTCTAAATATGTAATGGAGGTCAGAAAAATCAACAGAGGCAAAAACCCTTTGGCAGATTCGTCAAATAAAAGTTAGGGAAAAGGTGACAACTAAAACCAAAAGACACAAATATTTTTTTCATCAGGATGAATATAAAAAACAGGTTTTTTATTAACATTTGCCAGTAATGTTAAAGCTCGAAATTAAAACAGTGTAGCAAAGCTAATGGGCTTAAAGCAATGCAGTATGTAAATAATTGCAAGGTACTCTGTTAGCATATGGGTTGGGGTTTTATGTATATTTAGATATGTAAACTGAAAAACTAAAATTGTAATTTGGCTGCATGTTAGTATGTTGTATAGTAAGTATTATGTAAAGGACCATTATGGCCTTGAGTACGTTTTTTACTGAAAAAAATAATTAGGATTGTAATTTTGAATCCTTTGACAAGGCTACATCAATTTTATGTTTGGCCCAAGGAATTTTCCAAGATTGTTTTAAAAATAAGCAAGGTCATTCCTATATTTTAGAAAGGTAAAAAAGATGACTTGAATAAATTTTATTAGCGGCCTATAACGCGTAGTTCCTGTCTTTTCTAAGGTCTTAGAGTTGAATCAATAGGCCAAACAATTAAATGTTTTTTATTTTGGATTGAATAGGCTAATATGTAACAATCAGTTTGGCTATATGAAATGGGTTATTCTACCCACACATGCCTTTATAAAGCTAGTTGAGGGGTATACGATGATTGTTTTTGAGGGTAAAGGACCTTGCTGCGGTCCAAGTTTCTGGTGGACCTCAAGCACGGCCTTTTGGGATTTGTGTTTCACACGATCTTGATAGTTTCTAAGCTGGTGTTTATTTTAGGGTAAAGGGTGTGGCTTCTTCAAATCTTTCAATCCTACCTTGAGAACAGAGTACAATACGATGTACAAAGACAGTAATGAATTCCTCATGTCTCTGGCCTGTCCCTACGTGCGGGGTGTTCCGCAGGGTTCTGTTTTGGGTCCTTTATTATTTATTTCTTATTATGGTTAACGTCCTCAGTAGTAATATTTCATGCGGAGATTATTCTCTATTTTGCAGATGACACTACTAGTTTTAAATTTAGACATGATAGTGAAAGGGTATGGCATTAGAAATTGCTAAAATATAATCTTCAACCCTCATTGAGATATTGGTTGGCTGCTATACGAACTAGAGTTAAAACAAGGAAAAAAACCAAAACTGTACATTTTCTCTTAAAAGAAAAAAATATTGACTTAGATAGTCCAATGTCTTTAGGGTTAAACTTTAGACCCATTCCCTTAATTGGCACCAAAACACATATCTGTCCTCATAAGGCGGCTTTAGTAAAAGCATTTACCGCTTTAAAAAAGGTTTAAGTGGTGAGAGTTGGAAAGGGGAAGGCCTAAGGCAGGCCTATTTTGTGTTTATTTTCATGCCCATATGTCTTATGGTTTAATAGCTATGGGGGTGGTGCTCCCAAGAGTCAGGAAGATATATTTGTTGCACAAAAAAAAAAGTTAAGAGTAATTACTGGTTCCCATAGATTAGCCCATTGTAAAACAATTATTTATTGAATGAAGGAATATTGACTTTACTATATCCCTATACATATTTCAGTTGTCTCATGTACTTGAGAGCTCATTTATGACAATCTAAGGTTTTTACATGACAAGAAGCTCCATTCATTCCCACAATACTAGATTCTGCAAAGATAATTAAATTTACCACAAAAAAGGGCTATTCAAAAGTGAAAGAAAATCCATAGTTATATCAAGCCGATTAATGATAAAAGTTACCCGACCCAGTCAAGAATTTAGAAAAATGATAAAATTTAAATCTGTATTCCATAAATTTTTTATTAAAAAAATCCGTTTTATAAAGTGGATAGAATTTCTTTCTGGAGAGTTGGTCCCGAATTGGGGATTTTAAGCCCTGACCTGAACGCTTTCAAAGAATCTTTTGTCACTTTGTGCTAAACAAAGATATGTGTAAGTAAAATACATATTTATTTATTGTAATGTCACATGTTTGTTGTTTATTATAATGTTTTAAGTTTAGGCCTGTTGTAATTTATAAAAATTGCTATTTTGATTAAAAATAATTTTACTAGTATTGTAATACTATTATTGCTGTTATTTATATTATAGGGCCTACTGTCTAGTCTTAACAAAATAGTCCATTGGGCTTAGGGTTAGATCTTATGCTTAACAATGGCCTTGTGTGTAGAAATATTAATCTCATAGTTACATGACTTGCCTATGTATTTCTATGGAATATCTTGTGGTGAATAAAGATTTCTATTCTATTCTATTCATTTTACTTAATGTTTACTTTAAATGAGTTGCGCAGTAGAAAAAGTTATTTTTTTCTCAGCTATTTCTTATGATGGAAATATTGTGACTTGTACAAGGGCACGGATCATTTACTGCGGTACGTGGGACGAGGTGTTACTGTGTCACACACAACTTGGGCACGGGGCGTGTGGTCGCTGCCACACACTGATCAGCGCAATGTTGGGTCGTTGCAGGTGACTAGCTGCTTTCACATAGCACAGAACTGGCTCCATGCTGAGGCTTACTTCTCAGACTATCAGCCTGGCAAACTGAGGTATAGACAAGGCTCTTGATGAGGAGATGGCTTGGGACATACCCAAAGTGTGAATATCCTTATGGTATGTCATAAAACGGAAGCAATAGCCTCTACTAGGAGTTATACTTATAAATATTTATGGTGTTGACTAACAAGTTTATTAAGGGGCCTTCTTATCTATATGATATTACAACTAAAGTTTTACACAGAAAGATTGTCCAAACCATCCTTGCAAGCAGATATGCTGGCTTTCGGCAGGTTAGTAACAAACATCAACTTTGTTTCAGAGGTTGTACATGTTACAAGCGTTGGCTGTCCTAAACTTAGTTTTTCAGGCTCAAATCTTTATACAGTATATTACTTTAAAAGATTTTTTATACATATATATATATATATTACATTTGAATTAAAAATTACTAGTTAAAAAATATTAACCACATTTACTATTTCAGATTTCAATTTGTTTGTTTAAGTTAAATTACGGTATAGATAATGTAAGAAATAATAGTAATTAAAGTATGAGTTCAAAATATTTTTATTGTATAATTCAAATTGATAAAAACATATACGCATCAATGTAATAATTAATTTCTTATAATATTTTTAAAAATTGAAATGTGAATAGTTGGTAAAAAAACACAGATTTGTTAATAATTTAAAGAAAAATTCCAGGGATAAAGTTTAAAGAGAATTAAAAAAAAAAATCTTTCAGTACATTGGATTAATCAAAAGCAACTGGGATTGTTACTATAGAAAAATTTTGCGATGAGGATAAATATTTTATTCCTTCATTAAAAAACTGTACAGAATCCACAAGGAATGACAAATTGATCTTAATTTATAACTGTAATTACTATATTTTGAAATTTTGACATGTGGGATTTACTACTGTGCCTAACTAAAATAGATTAGGGTAGTTGGATTTTACAGCCCTCTAGTTGTAATCTGTAGCAGTTGGGAATTACACAAGGGTGGTATTGCAGCATCGTCTTGGGTATAACTTCTTTAGGGTTTCTAAATAAAGATCAAGATCAAACTTTTAATCGCCATAGATGCCAATCTGAGAAGTTGTTAAAGTCAAACATATGTTTTAGTCTAGAATAAATCAGCTGACTAATACAAAATCTAAACAACGATTTGTTTAAACAAGAGAAATAAACATTATTGTTGACTCCTAACTATTATCCTGGCTCAAGATTAGATTCTATAGGCTAAAGTTTAGAAAAAGGCACATAACTCCAATGGCACCCCTATTTAAAAGATATTCCATTAATATTATTTGTTAAACAATGCTTAAGCCAATTTAGATTATGATTAATGTGAATTTCAAGCACAAGCAATGGTTGTGATAGGGGAAAAGGATAAACAGATTTTGCTCTCTTTTTGACTCTTTGGTATGAGTAGTAAGATCTCAACAACAAACTTAAGCTTTGGCCAATTTACTTTTTGGAATGTTTTATGTTGATTTTCATGAAGATTCGTCACCCCAACTACACTGAATTCTGGGAACAGTGGTACAAGAATATACGGTCTTCCGGTAATCACAACATGAGGTGAGAGTCCACGGGGCATCCAGATACTCCTGAAAACTGGTATGCCATCGAATTGTCTTGAAGAAACTCCGAAATTTGTATCCATAACGGAAACACTCTTGGAGCGGAAAAATTGGGTTTCATAATTAGAAACTGAAGGCAAACAAAAGAATATATGCTTCTTTCATTATTAACACATTCACATCCCAAAACTACCAGCCATTAAGAAACGAGTGTACTTATACCACCCAATCGAGGTCATACATAGCAAGATGCTTTAGTACAACTTGATCTATAACATGAGCATTTACTAGTAAAAAAAACTACTGTTCTAGATATCCCAGTCACCTTGTTTTGTTTCATTCCACACTGCAGCGTTTGCGGGTGCGGCCCTAGCCATGGGTCTCTCCACCGCGAAGCGATAGCATATAACGTGTCTGCCGGCTGTCGCCTTCCTGCTTGCTGCTCTAACCGTAGCGCAGGGGGCGCATTCCTAGTGCCGCGTTAGCCTTTTCGCGTGGTGAGTCATGGCTGCCGGGGGGGGGAGGGGTGGGGGGGGTGATAACAGCGGAGGGCGGGGTGTTGTTCAGTGTTGTGATTTGGGCGGTGTGAGGGGGTGGGGTGAGGGGGGGGTAGGGTGGGGTCTGCTGCGATGGGTACGGTTGGTCTGTGTCTGTGCTGCTGAGTTTCCTGGGAAGAAGGTGGGGGTGGTTCTCGGTTTGGGTGGGGTCGGTGGGGGTGGGGAGGGGGCGGGGGTGGCCGTTCGTGGCCTTTGATGTGGTCTGTTGTCGGTTGGGTTGTTGGGGTGGGTGGTCGTCGTGGTGGTCGTAACGTATGCCTAATGTCTGTCTTCCTGCACACTTTTCTTTCTTCACTCACCTCCCGTCAGCTGTCATGTCTGTGACCATCTCAAAACTATGGTGTCGGTCTGGGTTTGTCTGTAAACTGTTCGTCCCCCCCTACTCATTCCACTCTTCCAATATCAGTTTGATTTGTCCCATTGCAACCAGCAGGAAGTCTGTTTATTAAAATTTATTAAACGGTGAGAGTAGATCGGTCATCTTCATCATCATTTCAATTTTACCACAACTCCAAATTTTCTTCCATATGGATTTTCTGGGATTGTTTATGGTTTAATTTTCGCTCCAAGCTTCAGCGATCCAATTAAATCACATCCCTTGATTGTAACACTTTTTTCAGGAATATCTTTTGTATGGTTGCCTCCTCTTCAAATTGTTTGAAAACCATTGATTGCAAAACAAACGGCTCGTCTGTACTTTTTTTTCAAAAGTTTTCAAGTACGCTTTGGTCCATAGGGCTGAATGAGGTCTTGGTCACGTTCAGGTGGCAAAAAACATCGTTGCATATGCCCATTGCGATTACAGTTCCCCTTCATCTGAGTAGTGGATCCTGCGTTATCAAGTGTTAAGATGGCTTTAGGAGGGTAGGTTGCTATTCTCTTCAAAAACTCTTTTTGGTTTTTCAGGGAAACAAAAATTCACTAAAAAAAAAACCAGGTTTTTAAAAATTTGTTTGTCCAAATCCATGCCGTTTTTTTTTGGTTTGTGTAAGTTGTGGGAAGCGTTGAAAATGACATGTTTTTAAAATGCACGAGGCTTAGCAGGACTTGCCAATGGACAGGTTTAATTTATGGCTTCCCGACGCGTTTGAAGCTGCTAGGCACAGTCAGTCTCTTGTTTGCTTTTTTGTGACCCGGAGCAGCTTTTTTCCATTTCCCGTGAAGCTAGAGTTTTTGATGGCAAAGTTTTTTTTAAAAATTCAAACCATTTCATCACAGTTTTTAAATCTGATCAGGGGTTTTTAAATTTTACTTTTAATAAGATTTTTTAACCTTTCACAAACTGAACAACTGCCTCGGGAAACCCCCCGAAAGTTTTCCCCCACAAATTTTTTTAAAATGCCTCACCCATAAAAGTTTTTTTTTTAACGGTCAAAAAAAACCTACACTTCCGTAAAATCTTCCTCACCTTCATTGATTTCAATTTCAAAGTACAATCCTTTTCCCGTAAAATAGGTCCGGAAAAGGACAACCCTTTTTTTCTTGTTTAAAAAAAAACCCTAAAAATAAGGCCCCGCTAGTTTTTTTTATACTCTGCTTTCTTCATAGATTCCACTCATTAGTATACTTTTCCGAGCACTTTTTCTGAGCAAACTTTTCAATTTTTTTGGATTCCTTCGCCGTCACCAACTGTCCTTTACCAACTCCGTACCGAGTAATTTTTTTTAATGTTTTAAAACCCTTTTTAAGTTGTGGCGTGCGACCACACGTAATTTAATTTAAAAAGTTCTTTGGGTTCTAAATTCGGACCGGTGATGGAAACAAACCCAGGTTGCGTAAAAAAAAATTCTCTCCCCCGGTTTGGCCAAAAAAACAATTGTTTTTTTGCAAAACAATTTGAATTTTATTGCATAATTTTGAACAGTTGAACAATTACAAATTTAGAACGGGGGAGAGAGCGAGAGAGCGATTTCAAGCGAGCTTGACGCGTTCAAAAACCCCGGGACGACGCGACTCAGAACAACGAACTCCAGGGGGCAGCGTTGTTCCAGACGCTACCTCACAAATTTCCCGCCTTTTACACCCGTAAATGCGCAGCTACTTGGGTAGGAAAATTACCAGGCTTACGCTGACAATTTGGGGCTTTCAATTCAATGTGCTGAATTTAAAAATAATATTCTCCACCTGCACTGCTTAAATAATAATCTGGTGCAAAATTAT
>NW_025788291.1:0-11373 GCF_021130785.1 Homalodisca vitripennis
TTTTTAAAGATGCCCACATCAGCATCACACCATCCAAGAGTTGTGTTCATAGTTAGACCCAAATTTTTTACTTTGTCACAGTACGGAAGAGAAACGTTGGTTACAGTAATTTTGGGCATATTATTTGTGTCTATATAGTTCTTTAGTCGTGAGTGAGAGATGACAATTGTTTGGGTTTTGTTTTCGTTAAGCTTCAGTCCGTGTTTCGTTGTCCATTCCACAAGTTTTTGAATGTCAAAGTTTATGTTGCGTATTGTCGTTTGTATATCACGGACCCCACAGTGGGCGTAAATTTGTAAATCGTCAGCGTACATGTGGTATCTAGTGAATGTAAGTACTGTACAAATGTCAGTTACGTAGAGTAAAAATAAAAGAGGTCCCAGTATTGAACCTTGCGGCACACCACCAGTGATAATCCTGTAGTCAGATACTTTGTCAGCCACACTTACACACTGCCGCCGATTCGAGAGATAAGATTTAATCCAGGTAATACTAACCTCGGAAAATCCTAAAGCACGCAGCTTTCTCAACAACAAGCCGAATATAACACAGTCAAATGCCTTGGAGAAATCAAACAATGCCATAATAGTGCACTGACTTCTATCCATCGCTTGGCGAATGTCATCAGTAACACTGAGAAGAGCCGTTTCAGTGCTATGATTTGATCGAAATCCTGATTGAAACTTATTCAAAATATTATTTTCTTTTAGGAATATTGAAATTTGACAGTGCACTATTCTTTCCAAACCCTTTGAGAGAGCAGGGAGAATGCTGATTGGTCTGAAATCTTTTGCTTCAGTGGGAGAAGAAATTTTATTTGTTGGACGGATAAGGGCAGACTTCCAATGTTCAGGAAAAACTCCAGTGGTTAAAGATTTGTTATATATAACAGTCACCACAGGAAGCACAGCATAAAGGATCTTTTTCAGCATCTTAATAGATATTTTATCAGTTCCGGTGGCATTACTTTTAACCCTGTTTATAGCTCGTAGAGTGTCAACCTGGAGAATATGTTGAAATATGAATTTCTCATATGGGAAGATGGGTGGAGGTTGGTTGTCTAATTCTTGCAGAAATGATTCAATAGCATTTGGATTAGTTGATTGTGATGCAGTAATAAAAAAATCATTAAGTTCGTTTAATGGTATATTGCAGTGAATATCCATTTTCCGCTTGCCCATACCTAAAGATTTAACATTCCGCCACATTTCGGTGGATGAGGATCTTTTATCAGGAAACAAACTGTGAATATATCGCAGCCGAGAGTTACGAAGGTCCTGTTTAACTCTATTGCGGAGCTGACGATACTGAGCGAGGATGTCTGGGTCATTAGTTCTACGAGCTCTGCGGTACAAAGAGTCGCGCTGAGCCATAAGACTGCGTATAGCAGGTGTTAACCAGGGGACGGGGCGCTTCTTAGAAACTCTCCTTGTAATTAATGGAGCGTGCTTATCATATAGACCCAGAACAAAGGAATTAAACCTGTCAACCATTTCATCGACTGTTTCAAGGTGGGTAATGGACTCCCAAGGCGTATTTGCAACATCACAAGCAAAAGAACACTCATCAATATTTTTAAAATCTCTGTAGGTTATAAACAAAGACTTAACACTAGGAGTTTTAGTTTTTAGAACACAGTATATGAGGTCATGATGTGAGATGCCAGGGACTGGAAGCTGCCCATGAAGGAGGACCTCGGAAGGATCACTGACCACCATAAGGTCGAGTAAGGTATGGGAAGTAGCAGTGTGATGTGTGGGATTCAATGGCAGTATAGTCAGATTGCACGAGTCAAACATAGTAGTCAGTTGATTGTAGTCATAGTTGCGTCTAGTCATTAGAAGGTCTGTGTTCAGGTCCCCCATCACCAAGACACGAGTGTAGGTCGGCATGTAGCGCAAGAGAGCATTTTCGAAATCGACCATGAATCCTACCCTCGGAGGCCGGTAGCAGATCCCTAACAGGAGGTGCTCATAACCTGGAAATAAAATTTCAACTAGCATAAATTCAGGCTTAGCTGAATGCTCAGAAGGTGAGGAATATAAAAGTTTGTATTTCAAACCCAACCGCACATAAAGCGCAACTCCACCGCCTTTTTTATTAATCCTGTCATTCCGCAAGAGTGAAAAACCAGGGAGCGCTACTTCATGAGACAAAACTACCGGCTTAAGCCAAGTCTCTGAAATACCTATTAAGTCAAAATTATTATACCGGAATATTGAATTGACCTCATCAATATGTCCTAGAAGGGATTGGGAATTTATGTGAGCAATTTTGAGATGTTTTGGATAGGAATCGAGGCGGGCAGAGAGAATGTCGGCTGTGGAGGGAGAGGAAGGAGCCGTCACCGTGTTACAACCATCACTGTGAGGGTCAGTCATACTGGTCCCTCAGCCACGACGCAGCGACGAGCCAGCGAGGAGCAGACCCCAGAGGACAGAATAGCGCGCACACACACACACACACACACACACACACACACACACGCGCGCGCGCGCGCGCGCACACGCACACACACATGCACGCACGCACGCACGCGCACACACGCACGCGCGCACCCGCACACACACACACACACACACACACACGCACACACACACAAGCATGCACACACACTTTCTCACACCCGCACATACAATACTCAAACACAATCAATTCATTTTTGTACGACAAATTTATCATTGTCATTGAAAAATTCAGCTCCTTTGCTTAAAAATACAACAACACTCATTAAAGTCTATGGTTTACACTTGTTAAAGTACATTTTATACATATACATACACAATCAAAACACACTTGGAATCTAATAGTAAAGCATAAATACAATTTAAATTTGAAAAAGTAATTATAAAGTATTGCTTAGCCAACAAACGTATTCAAAAGTTCTAATTCTTATGCAGATTTATACTAATGCGTATATTAACCTGGCCATTTTTAAGATTAATGCAAAAAATTTAATATCAATTAATGGTCTTATATATCAAATTTAAAAAAGAGAAAATGTGTTCATTTATATATATATTATATATATATATATATATATATAATTTCAATGAGCATTCAATCACAAAAAGTACTTGCTCCGCCGGAACTCGAACCCGGATCTCTCACTTTAATGTACCGGGTGAATGTGCTACCATTAAACCACAGACCCCTTACTTTTTACCATTCATTTATTTGGTATTTGGCCGTATCTGTCACATATGAGTTTAAATAACCAAACTAACCATATGATCGGAAGACCAAATAGCCTGTCCAAAACAGTCTTTTATTTACATTAATCAAAATTTGTTGCCGAATTTATTTTTATTAAACATGGAATCGCGAAATGTACATTATTTATTTGGCTATTGCTATTTATACAACTTTGATTAGTGTATATACACACACCACACACACACACACACATAATTCAAATCTCTATTGTTATTGAAAAAAGTAGGTAATTCATTATTTGAACTGAATTAACAAAGGAACTTCGTTTTTTTCTTAAGGTATTAAGACACATAACCAATTTGATGCAAGCATTTATAAAGTATTTTAAGAGAATATTGTAATTGTTTCATCTTAGGATGAATTCCGAGAAACTAATCCTTTATATCTCAGATATTAAATATTTTTACGTGCAGTTTTGTTTTAAGAAATCCGTCATATTTATAATTTTTCCCTCTGGAAAATACCTTTGGCATAATTAACAAAGGAGTCGAGTTCTACAGAAAGCAACTTCAATAACAATTTTGATCTGTAAGAGTTCTGAGAAATGTTTCACCTGATATTATTTGTTATGAAAAGTAGTTACTACATCTCAAATATTAAAATTCTCATTCGAGTATACTTTTCTTAAAACAAAAACGTTCGATATATGAATTTTCCTTCAAACTAGATTCTTAAAACTTGATTTAAATTTATCTATTTTCAACGAACGTTTCACACAATCTTGACATTCTAAAAGTGTATATCTAATAATTCATTCTAATACTGTATTCAGGCGTTGATTTCACAATAGCACGGATAAATAACTATACAACATCTTTTATATTAAATTGGCTATAATATATGATAAACGGCCCATCAATACATCGTATCAAAGAAACAAATGATCGGTTACAAATACGTTAAAAACTATCGATTAGAAGATCTCATGTTTATTTTAGTTATTTAAAATTTTATATTACAATGCTAGCCTTTTTTTAGGGTATTTATAACAACATTGTTCTGTCAAAACTGTTAGATCATTTCAGTGGTATATGAGTTTCAAAAGCCGCAACTACAATGGCGATTAACTTTGATTATTTGTATCACAAGCATGTCAGAAAACTAAAAAATATAAAATATAAGAAGCAAGTTCCATACTGTGGTTTCTACACATATATTGTTTTGGCTAACGTATAAGAAGACCAGTATCGCCAATCAATTCATTGATTATTTCTGATTAAGCCTAAACTGCTGAACAAACCGATCTACATTATAAAAATTTTATATTGTCGCTATAGTTCGACTATCAATGATAATTTTTTTAAAAACAACTATCTCTGACTAAAATAAGCTGCTTTAAAAACTTACTTATTGTTCTATTAGGATGCGCAAAATAGGCCCTAGAACACCACACAAATGTTCAATACATTGTTTGAATTGTTATTAAACTATTCAATATCGTAATAATACACTAAAAATAGCTAGTATTAAATTATTCTTAAACAAATGTTATAAAGATCGGTTTAGTATTCAATATATTACTTTAAAAAATCATTACAATTTTCTAAAAAATATTTCTAACTACATTATTTGATTCTCTGATTCAATCTTTTGTGTGGTCGCTTTATTATGCTACCAGATGGGATTTAATCGGATGTGTAGGCTCAGAGTTCGACACTACATTTAGGTTAAAAACGTGTTCTTGGGAATTTTTTCTGCACTCAGTGCAACTGGATATGAGGTGTCTATATGATAAATTACAAATCTACTGACGTTTTGTGAAGGGTTTTATTTGCACGGAAGTAATGTGGTTATGCATATAAAATGTTCTCTAAAACATTCGATGTATACGGCTCTAGTGGAAGACTAATTTAAGCGCTCAGTTCTTCTTGGAGTTTTTAAATGATCTGTCCCTCATCTTTCACTATAACATTTGAAAAATTGCCACACTAACAGCCAATTCTTCGCAAATGAAGGCCTTTTTCACCATCTCGCTAAAGAACGGTCAAATTTTATTATCTACATCATAAATCTATATTTAAACAGGACAAGCTTAACGAAAATGCACAAACATTATTTGTTTTACACTTTCTACAGATAGAGCTTATGTAGTAATGATCGCATAACCTGCGGGCGTAAAGACGATAATATGTTTAGATAAAACATTCTTGGAAAATGTTTGGCGATAAGAACATGTTTCCAGAAAATTTTGTAAAACGTTCTTATTTTTTCTAAAATTTCTTTATAGTTAAAAACACTATTTGCTAATTTTATTCATTTTTGAAAGCAATTTAGTGATGAAAAATTGTATAGGTAGTGAGAGGTGAACAAAGTGGTTACAGAATTGAACGCCAGTGTTAACTGTACGGGTAAATTACTATTTGAAAAATAGTATTTAGTTTAACATACCTTGAAAAATGAATTTTCACATCGTGAAGATATATCAAGAGATAGTAATTGTATTAGCAAAGTTATGAATCGGTGTGACCTGAAAAGCAAAGAGGAACAAATAAGTAAAATTTTCTATGCGTTGTTTCAAAACAGGTTTTAACCTGTCATAATGTCATGCTTTTAAGATGTTTGTAGATGTTTTGTGAACAACGTAATTAAAAAATGCTTTATAGTTCAAATATATTCAAGGCCAAATATCTAGAAATATCATATATGTCTAAATGAGTTACTAAACCCATATAAAACAACGCAGCTATGGAAATAAGAGTTGAGTTAATGTGGATGTTGAATTTAGATCAAGTTCACCTTCCTCTTAGTGAAGGGTATCAAATGATACGCAGTCTTAGAATTGATTCCAGGAATATGGAGTGATGTTCGTCTGAATAGATAAAAAAGTCGTCGACGAAGAAACTAAAAATGAGTTTCTTACATCGTTTCGACATCAGAAACGCTTAGGCTACAAAAAATAAAATATAATATTAGTATTATCATTGTCACATCTGGTGCACAATTTAGTACACTACGATGATTTATACTCGGTGTTTAAGTACGGTGGAGCAACTGAGTTTTCCACACATAGCGTCGCTATGATGAGATGAGTTCAATTAATGTTAATTGAAGAACACAACAACTCAACATTCACATTTATGCGGGAAAACCAGTTTTCTTTATTAACACGTGTTCGGTTATTTATATATATTTGGGGATTTTTATGCCTAATGTGCCCATTAATGTACATTTCTGCCCAGTTTTAACTAAATAGTTTTACTAATCAACGATGAAATGATATTTTTGATGATAGGATTCTAAATTGCTAAGTTTTCAATATAATATATTCTAATTAATTAGTATTGTTATCTTGGTCTGGAAGAAGGAATTATTCTGTTAACCAAAACATTGTGAGGTTTATGCTTTCCATCCGATACATTGGTGTTTTGACCACAGGAATATCTTAATATAAATAATAATATAAAAATCTTAATATAAAGCATACTATAAGACCAGATTTACCTACGTAATATCAGCAAATAATGTATCATAACATAACCATTCAACCGCCTTTACCTGAGAAAAAATATAACGAACTGTTTTAAATAAACAACATTAAACGAAGTAAATGTCCCTTACAACAAAGAAAGATGGCGCAGATAAACCAACAAATGGTCCGCAGTGCAGAGTCGAGGCTATGAGTGGATCAGCACCTCTCTGTCCGTCATACTTAGCCTGAATCTTGCTGATGCTAAACAAAGCCACTTCATACTAAATCACTCTTTAATTTTATAAAGTGGATTTAGAACAATGGTCATTTAACCAATGCTTAAAAGTTTGGGCAACCCCTTACAATTTAAGTCTTTATATTCCAAAAGGATAGAAATATTAATGTACAACCTTCACTACGTTAATTAGACTAAATTTTTAGATCTTTTTGATGGTAAAACAAATAAAATCCCCCTATCTAAAGAGGGTAACATAAATTTCCAAATTTAAGTGAAAATAACGCAAAAAATGATAACCTGTACATACAATGCCAATTTATTGTGCGCACACACACGCATTCGTGATATCTTTTAGTAAGAATTTGAGAAATCCATCTTATGTGGCATTTAATGTATCATTTATGTTTCTGGTGAACAATGTTTTGGTCATAGGTGTCTTTTTCTAGTGGCATTACAATGTATGGTATTATATTAAAATGCACCTTTGAAAGTTATTCTCCGATCAGGATTGTGCAAACTTAACATGTAAATTAGTAATGTGTCTTCAATTTGAAATTGTAGCATGACGGTTACATGTAAAATATACGTGTATCTAGACTAAGCCGGAAAGGATATGTAGAGACCATTAAAATTTTGAAGCAGTTAAATAGGACGCAAATAGTAGTAAGATGAGTATATATTTATAGAAACATTTATCTAATTACCGTCTAGTCCAAAATAGGTTTAAATGTAATTACATTGTAATACTACATTTTAGAGTTAGTATTAATTTGAGATTTGTAAAATATTTGTAACTTTTATTCTGCCAAAAGTAACTCATATATTTGGAAGAATTCTAAACTCTTCTCACCCCAATGTCAGAAAACTTGCTAAATTTCATCTCATTGATAATTTGGAAATAATGTATATACAATTCTCTTATAAATTTTCAACAATAATGTTAGGTAAATAAAAATATATGAAGTCTTAATTAGCCTTTTGCAAATGCATGTTCCTGATATAGTATCTTGAGTTCTACAAAATAAAAATTTAAATTAAGTATAAAATTTATAACTTCAGTTATTTAAGTTTGAATCTAATTTTAAAAAACTATCATGTTAAATGTTTGGTATACATATAGCATATGAGGGGTTTTAGAAGCTTTGAATAAAACGATATGCCAGAAAGGACAGTGCATAATTTAAGGGTTGTTATATGATTGATTAGTAATTACTATGGTTATCAGCAATTAAGGCGAAACAACATGATAGCTTGTCAGAATTGTCGAGAGCCAGTTGAATTATAGTCTGAAGTAAATTGCGCCTCACGATTATAAACCGATCAATCTAAAATACCCTGAATGTTTGAGTTAAAAGAACTCTGTTCTTTCAATTATGATTATTCGCTTTGGCCTGTATTGTATCGTATTCGTTAGAAAATAACCTTATTCTGACTTTGTATATTCATTTGATATTGATGAACTTATTACTGAACCTGAATACTTTTGCTTTGGCACAATTAAAATTTCAAAACTGGAGGAGTAAAAATATTTAAGTTAGATTTATCTGTAAGTTGTGGAGATTTATCCTATGAACTCCTCAAGGTAATATGTTGGGACCAATGTTTTTACAAAATATCAAGCAAGTTTATACGTACTGTCTGCAGAAAACAAGACCTCGCAATAGTGCACCACGATATCCTTATGACACTAAGCATCATTTAGTTACATCACACCAGTATATGGTTCGGTGCAAGCCGAACCATGTAGTGTGAAGCAAGACCAACGCACCCGCGCAAGTCACAGCATGTGGTACAGTCCAAACCAAATGTAGTGTCGTCATGTGTGGGGGCCACTTCAATATCAGTGACTTATGGATTTTAGACAGGGCTATACTTGTTCGACCCGTGAGAATATTAGGCTATTCTCTGCAGATGTCATCCTATCTAACTCATATGTGACAAAATATGGCATCCTTAAAACCTAAGAATGACGGGTCGCTAAAACTATCAAGATATAAATCAAACATCCACTGTTTAAGTGTGAATTTAAGCTTATAAAAGCCTTGTATACTTTCCAATATTTTAAACATGAAATAGCCTTAACCCTATAAGTAATATACGCCAATACAGCAGCGATGGATATCTCATCCTATTTTGTTCCATGCGTATTCTATTACGAATTATACATAAAACTTTGCCACAACTAGAAATACAATTATTCTGTTAAAATTTCAAGGTGGTCTATTTTGAGATCATTCTAGAAAGTTGTTAGTTTTAGATCGAGTACAATGTTTTAATTATTAAAACATTTAATTTTTACGTCTGAATGAATTGGAAGCATTTTTATGATTATACATTTGTAGTAATAATAATATCATTTTTAATAACCTTCAAGTATTTCGATATGTTTATTACTTATAATAATTAATAACATGAAATCTGAAAAACAGTAAATTTTGACACTTATTGGGCACATAGCGCTTGCATTTTTTGAATTATTCTTTATTATGTTTTAAGTTAAACTCATCAGCCGTAAGACTACATTCGTTTTATCCTTCTCGTTGTAAAATGACTTGTTCTGGAATAATTCGACTAATTCATTGGATACTTCTAGTTTACAGTAATTTGACTAGTGGGTTAATAAATCAACATAACTTACTTACGCGACAGGAAAGTAAGTAAACATGCTAGTTCATGGAAATAAAGTATGATTAATATACACAGAAGGAACATTTATATCAATATGATTGAATGTGTTGAAATAATCACATCTGTCTCATCATAAAGATTAATAAACACATTTAAGTATTTTTTTGCAGTAATATAATGTAGAAACTGAATATCAGAGGAACGAAGGGTATTAAAATGTTACAGTAAATATAAGTTCAATGCCAGCGTACCTCAGAGAAGAGTTACTTTATTGCTTTAAAAGGGATGAAAGCCGAGACTTTATTGTTACTTGATCGCAAGATGATTTCACAGCGAGTGACTCCGTTCCTGGAATGATTTAGACTAAGTATGACAGACGGCGAGCATTTGATTCACTCATAGTCTCCGCAGTGCGGGCTGTTTGTTGCTTTATCTGCACCATCTTCCCTTGCTGTTATAGAACTACCCCCATCATATATTGTCGAGTTAAACAGTCTGTCATATTTACAGACTGTTTCATATTTGTGATATTTAACATACCAGAAAGTAGAACACCCAACGTTAATTTACATAACAAAAGTATTTCATTAACTTAAAGCATAAAGTGTATTATTGAATTTAGCAAAATAAATTTAACACAATAAAGTATATAAAATTATAGACTATAAAATTTTAATAGGTGAACATTTATTTTTGGATTCTAGAAATAATGTTATAGATTTAAGTTTTTTTTTTTTTATTACTATTGTTAAGTTTTAGAAAACATCAAAACATTTTAAGGTTATTCAACTAAACTTTTTTTAAATCCGTTGTTTATTTCATATTTGTAATCAGCTATTGAACCATCATATTTATTGATATAATATGTAGCCTAAATGTTTGTTAAAAATTAAATACGATGGATATTGGGGCAGCGAGAGGTTCTCTAGACCATTCAAAACTGTAATGTATTTTTCGGGTGGATAAGGTTTTTCATTTCATATTTTAAAACAGGTTGACTGCCATTCCCGTTTTGGATGTCTTTGCCCTGAGGCCACAATTTTGGTACTAATGTAATTTGTATAAACTGGTTTTTCATACATTATTAACTGCAAGAAAGTAAATTTAGTTACAATTTTTAAAAAATAACAATTTTTTAAGTGAGTACCATATTTGGTACTCATGGCCTGTGGCTGAACACGAGTACCAGAAATGGTACTCATGGCCTGCGGGTGAAGAAAATATTTGTATCTCCTGTGTTGTATTAGAAGCAAAAATAACGAAAAAGTGAGAATATCCAATAATTATTTACAATAAAAGTGTTGGGCTAAATAAATATGTACTAAAAATTCATTTAAGAAAATCGAATATCAACATTTTATTATACAACGTTGAACCATACATCAGTATAGGTGTAGATAAGTATACAAACTCATGAGACAGAATGAAATATTACAATTGTCTGTTTTTAGCCTAGAAATGACCCATTTTTAAATTGCACTAGTGCATTGTCAACAAATACACATAACCAACAAATCCCTTCAGCTGAAAAATAAACAAAGCAAAGTGCTGGCAACTGTCACATAACTGAAACATAAAACTACTTGCTAAAGTCATAAAAAGCTTAAACATGTGTTTTTATAAGAAACACCATTCTAAAAAAAACACTTAATCTATTTATTGCTTAAAAACACAAATAAATATCAGTCAGATTTTTCAGTGTGGTGAGTACCAAATAACCGGCCCCAGGGTGTAAACTACTGAGTACCAAATATGGTACTCATGGCAGTCAACCTGTTTTAAACAATACAAATAAACCTATTCAAAATCACATTATAAAAATATGGAATATACATTTCATTTCAAATGCCTGTACAGCCAACATGTTATACAATTGTTATTG
>NW_025788292.1:0-10202 GCF_021130785.1 Homalodisca vitripennis
ATGCAAGTTCGACAGCATAAACATTATGGTGCTCGACGAGAGATAAATAAGTGTAAGGAACTGTTAAGGTTTGAGTCCGAAAGTATTGATTTTTTAGCCGCGGAGTTTTTGAATGAAACTGACACTCGTGGCGGTGGACTTTCTCCAAGGAAACAAATGGAGGTTTTCTTACGTTTCGTAGCCGATCCTGGTTTTCAGTCTGGCATAGCCGAGGACGTTGGCGTTCACAGAACTACAGCATGCAAAACTGTAAGCTATGTTATGGATAAGATTATTGATAGAGCTAATTTTTGGATACATTTTCCAGCAACAGTCGAAGAAATTAATGAAGCAAAAATTCAATGCAGAGAAATTTCCGTTTACCAACTGTGATCGGGGCGCTAGAATTGCACTCACGTACAAATTAAAAAGCCTAATCTGCATGGGGACGAATATGTAAATAGAAAAGGGTGTATTACAATAAATGTACAGGGTACATGTGACGCTCTTGAAAGATTTACTAGCATAAGTGCAGAGTGGCCAGGGAGTGTGCATGACGCACGAATTTGGCGCAGAAGTCCAGTTAGGGAGATCATGTCACGTTTTGATGGTAGAGTATGTCTTCTTGGCGATTCCGGGTACGGAATATCACCATGGTTAATAACCCCTTTCAAACCACCAACAAATGAAGCAGAAAGGCGGTTTAATTTGTGTCATTCTAGGGAAAGAGTTGTGATCGAAAGGTGTTTTTGGACAGATAAAAAGAAGATTTCCGATACTGGTTAACTGTGTTTGTGTGGCTTTCGGCAAAAGTGCCTAAATTAGAGTACTGTTGTGCAGACTACATAATCATTGCCCCATAACTTGGTGTATGTTTATGATGCCAATTTAGAGATCAATGCGTGACGATGAAATTGAAGAAATAGACGTACAACCTGAGAATCCAGGAACTACTGGTCGAGGTGAGAAAGGAAGCGAAAAGAAATGATGTTGTTCTGCAAAATAATAACGTGAGTATTTCACGCGAATTACCCAAGTCTTGTGATCGTTTTACAAAATACAAAACTGGGAAACAGTTGGGCCAGGTTAGCTGGTAAGTTAAATTTTTTTTTGGTATTTTTTTTTGGTTTTTTTTTTTCTTTGTTTAATATTTAGTGAATAGGGATAAAGGGTTGAGTTGTATATTTAATTCTTATTACGATAACATCTCTCTACGTCGGCTAGGAAATAATACAATTATAAGTATAGGTATACAAGAACGAAACTACCTTATCCGTTTGAGACGCAACAACAGGGAGAAGAACTTTATTTCTCAATTTTAACAGTAAAATATATAATATTAACAGATTAAAAAGATTCACAAGCTGCATTTGCTGCCAGACACCACCAATCCGTAGAAGTTGATTAATAGAGAGGTCTTATGTTAAATCACTATCATAGGCCATAACCGGTTTGGCACTTTTTATTACTTTAGTCGAACGGTATTTATTCCGCCACAAACAGTTATCATTGCTAAGGTTCTATTGTCGGATTATGCTCAACTTCAGCTAGGGTTTTTATCGCTGATGTAGTAGGATTGTAGGAAGTTCCAACGCAATACTCCCAGGTGAATAAGCAAATACTGGATGTTTCCTTGACTTACAAACTCAAGTACATGGAGTTTCAGATGATTTCGCTTTATTGGCATGTTCCCAGTATTGTATTTAGTCTGACATGATATTGATATTCGACTTAACATATTACTCAACCGCTGAATTTAGTTGAACACCTGTTAACAATAATCCCTGTAGAGATGAGTAACACACACCTGCCAATAATTCAGGCATCTTTATTAGCTTTAACAGCAGAATGGAGCATTTTGCATTTTTAACATAATTACCTGGGGTGTTGAGTCACCAGTGTGACCCACAAAGCCCTGAGTATACAATAATTCTCGTCACCAACATCTTGAGCATGGTTGAGCATGTTGCTGTGATGGTAACTAGACTTACCAATCAAAACAGTCGCACAGACGAACTAATCATACAACGAACTACACAGCGAAGTACAAGCGTATGGGATATTGAGTCGTGACAAGAGACAAGACTGCATCGAAAACGTGAGTGCGCATTGGCGGCGGACGAGAGGAGGGGAGTGCATGGAACAAGTCACAACATGAAACCTAGTAGTTGCTAAGGTTAGCAAGAGCAAAGCCTAGCAGTTGCTCAAGTTATTATCGCGTTACTTCTTAGTAACAAGGGTAGATGAATCAACCTAGACTTGAGGATTTGTATATTCACTCCGAATAGAGGAATGAGCCTTCGGACTAGGGGCTACGTAGATACCCAGTACTAATACTAGAAATTATTCACACTCCACCCAATCATAATCAACACAAACTAGCATTAATATTGACCACCGCACCTATTATCAGACTTTAATATTAACTCCATAAAATCACAAGGGTACTCTGACAATATTATTGTTTTTGGTTTATCCAATACAAAAATCTTCTAATCTACTTTAATTATCAGAACAAGTTTATCTTATGTGACAAACATCTTGTTGATTTTAAATCAGGAACCACATTATTTTTGAATATATATTTAACCCATAACAAATATCATTTTAGTTGGAATAACAAATCTACACATTTATAACATAGATAAGGCTCTCTGTAACCAGGAAACAGCACATTTTGATCACCAAGAAGCTGCTTGCTCTAAAAAGTAAAAGGTTCACATAACACACACACACACATAGTGCATTCTTTAGAGGTGATTCAGGAGTTGTCCATAAACAAAGTTGCTTGTTTAGAAGGATAAGTTGATGCAGGGCATATCAAATAAAAACTAAATTTGAAGCAAATCATAAATAACACAAATTACCAGCTATTTCTGATTGAACTTAAAAAGCTCTATTTGGCAACAAACCTATCCCTCACACAAATTTGATAATTAGTGAGGGCTATTATGTACAATGACCACCTATCATCAGTACACCGGCAAGGCCTACACCAAACATAAAAAATTATTTATAGATATCAAGTGTTTGCTTCCTCATTAAGCAGTCAATATTTATGTTGAATTTTCATAATTTTTTATATTAGCAAGAAACTGAATACTAGCCATTATTACATTTCTCTTTGACGGATACATGACAATTATCTATTAATAATTTAATTTGTAATTTTTAATTAAGTCTCCACAATCCTACTAAGTAATAATTGTATTAAATTACGATGTACTTTTACACATATTGAAAGGACAGAAACTGTTAAAAATGCACACAAAATAACCAAGTAGCAAATGGAAAAATATTATCCAATTTTCTGAGAAAACAGGAAGTACATCATATCAGTAGCAATTCGGTTTTTATTCATAACTCAGCAACTTTATTTATATATAAGTATACTTATCATTATTCACCGAATCTGGATTTAATTCTTCATACCTTCACTCATCCACCTTTTTCGACAGTCTTTCACACCCCATGCTCAGATTGTAAGCTCTCATGTTTGTTTGTACGAATGTCATGTACAGATACAGATTTTAAAATTAAATGTGTTGAAATTGACTGATGTACTTTAATATCATTTATACTGACATATCCCAACATCTGTATTTCTTGTACCAAAATGCAATAGCATTATTGACCACTCACCCGAAGCAATTCGCATCACCAAACAATTGAACAAATCGATCAGATAAGAATATAACACGAGAACATAAGCAACCACTACTCTGACATATTTGGAATGACAAGCAATGTTATATGCAAAAGATTCCACTACATCTATCAATTTTATCAAATACAATGTTACATTATGCAGACACTCTGCTAAAAATTACTTAATTTAAAGCAATAAAAAAATGTCAAAAAACTAATGTCATCTTTGAATGAAAAATTTCTCTAATATTTAAACATAGATATCTCTAATAATTTTACAACTATAGACCAGGATAGGAGTACGCACACATCAAGTGTTGTGGAACAGACTTCACTCAGGTTAGAGCCTATGATTCAGAAAGGTTTAGGATATATAAACCATTTCCTCTAAAAATAGGACACTTTTTGCCCTTTCGGATCTTATCGTCTCTGGGACAGGCTATTGCATACCCCGGAAGCACACCATGAGACCTACCAGTCTGCTGATTTCATGAGATTCCACAAAACGCCTAAAACCAACCTACTCAAGTCATCCTGGGAAAATTATTCACCCTTGTCCGCAATACCAAAGATTGCATACGTCAATTTGTTATTGCAGTGACAATCAATCAGCAGGTGTTCAGTGTTTCCTTTGTTCATCTACATTCTACAGCGTGGATCCTCCTGACGGATTTAGACTCTGAGAAGTTGCTTCCTAAGGAGACAATGTCCCGTGGATTAGACCTACCTCGCGCGAAGACACTGCTCTATTTCGATGAGCGAAGGATTTAGCAAAGACGACTCTGGGAGGACGGAAGCTGTAGTACTTATTGTGCACAACTACTACCCTGCTTCAATCTCCATTTTCTCTTATGTTCAGCTCGAACCCATTTCGCGACAGCCCCAACGGAATCACACCCTGAAATAGCAAAGAACAGTTGAGTACCCGTCTATACAGAAGACATTTAATACTTCAGTGTTCAGTCACTCCAAGGACTGTCAACAAATCTTTCTTGAATTACAGCGCATTGCGATACACGACCACCTTCTATAGTGACAGTAGTACTTAACACTTGAGAGGTCCCGACCAACTCTTTGCCAGGAGTGTACAAATCATTTTTTCTGTTAGAGGTTATTTTAGACGATGAACGGAAGTGAAGGAAACAGGATTTTTTGGACATTTGCCAACGTTAAGTGAAACAAGAAAAAAAGTAAAACTACGTTTCGAGATCAGACCAATACTGATCTCTTCTTAAGGTAAATAACTAACCTAATTCATCATTACAAAATAGGTTAAAACAAACCCCTATTTCCTTAGCGTATGTGGCGCTGCCTGAGTCAGGAATCACAACCTATATGAAGTATGTTCAACTTCACTAACACAAAAGGGCATTCACTTACATAAACAACACAAAAACTATAACACCCTCCCCCACTTATTCAACTAAACTACGGAATACAGGTCACAATATTTCTTCCCTCGACTATCTAATCATTTGCGACTGGAAGTCGTACACTGGTTAGTATGACGAGAGAAGACTCATATTGTGACCTGTAATTCCGTAGTATCGTTGTAAAATTGATTGGTGAAATGTATAGTTTTTCTTTTAATTAAGTGCAATGTCTTTAGTGATATTAGACAGAGAGTTGAACATACAAGTTGTAGGTTGTGGATTCCTGACTCAAGCGTGCCACAACGCTTTTAGTAAGAATTTGTTAAAATTTTAACCTAGTTTGTGAATTAATGTATTAGGTTAAGTTATTTACACGTGAAGAAGAGATCAGATTGCAGATCTCGAATATGTAGTGTTACTGTTTTTCTTGTTTCACATAACCGATGGCAAAGTAGTCCTGAAAACATCCTGGTATCAAATTTCTTGCATTAGTGAGGGGATAAGAAATATTTAGTGACAGTTTCATATATCAAGTTTGGTGGTGCAGTATGAAGGGACTGTACAAACTCTCTGTCTTCAAATCTCGTCTGCATTAGCAGAGAAGGGGTTACAAAAACATCTCTATAAGTGCAAAGTAGTAATTATCAAGTTGGGTGGTGCTGTCACTGCAAGGACTTTACAAATCTCAAGTAGGTATTACAGCGAAGGCATTATGGTAGAAGAGGTCTCTATAGATGAGTGGTACTTTCAATCTGAGAGGTAGATATGCACAGTTGTAACACTTCTTTGCTCTCACAGAGAAGGGGATAGAACATTAATAGTGAAGTAGTACTTGCAATTGAGTGGTCAGTCACTGAAAGGGGGACTGTAGGGTAAATTTCTTGCAATACAGTGAAGGATTGGTTAAAGAAGTTTGTTATCTCTATAGTTAGAAGTAGTAATTATCAATGAGTGGCTGGTGGTCAAGTCACTGCTAAAGAATGATACCCATATCTCTCTTGCATTACCAGAGAAGGGGTTAATGAAAAAACATCCTCTATAGTGAAGTAGTAATTATCAGATGAGTGAGGTGGTGCATTCACTGACAAGGACTGTAACATAATCTCTCTTGCATTACAGATGAAGGGAGTTAAAACACATCTCTATAGTGAAGTAGGTACATCTATATGCAAATTGAGTGGAGATGTCACTCACTGCAAGGACTGTAACAAATCTCTCTGGCATTACAGTGAATGGATCTTAAGAAACATCTCTATATAGTGAAGTAGTAATTATCAATTGAGTGGAGTGGTCAGCTCACTGCAAAGACTGTGAGCAAATCTCTCTTGCATTACAGTGAAGGGTTAAAGAAACATCTCTATAAGTGAAGTAGTAATAATCAATCGAGTGGTCAGTCACTATCAAGGACTGTAGCAAATCATCTCTTTGCATTACAGTGAAGGGGTTAAGAAAACATCATCTATAGTGAAGTATAAATTATCAATTGAGTGGAGTGGTCAAGTCACTGCAAGGAGCTGTACAAATTTACTATCTTGGGCATTACAGTGAAGGGGTTAAGAAACATCTCCTATAATTCACAATTCTCCATTCTCAATTCTCAATTCTTTATTTCAGTTTGTACATATACACTACACAGAATATGTGTCTATATATGTAGCAATAAAGTACATAAATTCATGTATTTAACCGTGAGAAACTACAATTTAGTTTGCCTATTTTAAATCAAAATAAATTAAAAAATGTCATTCCTGAGTTAAGATTATACTAAGTCCTATTATTTTACCAAAAAGCATCTCAAATATAAATATTTTATTGGGATTTAGGAAAAAAACTCTTCCAATGAGTAGCAGGGGCGTTGCAGCAAATATTTCTTTAAAAAACACCGGAAGCCCTTTTCATAGATTTTGCTCTTTATATTTGTCGGCAGGTGATTTAAAAATTTAATGCCCATATAAGTGGCTTTCTTTTTGTAGAAACTAAGTTTGTGTTGGGGTAAATCTAGGTTGTTTCGGTTGTCTAGTGTGATAAGAATGATATTACTACGCGTATCTAGTTTGTCAAGATTACTTCCTACACACATAATGCACTCTAAAATGTATTGATCATATATTGTTGGGATTTCTAAAGTGGAAAATTTTTCTTTTACCGAGATTCTCTCTTCTAAATTTAGAATTGTTCTTAGTGCTTTTTTTTGAAGTATCAAAATTGTGTCTAGATTTTTTTTTAGATGTTCCACCATAAATGGCCAACCCGTAAGCTAAATGAGAATGCACGTGTGCATAGTAGATTGACTTTAATGTCTCAGTGCTACACAGTAAAGACATGCGCCTCAAGATGTAGAGCCCTGATGAAATTTTGCTCGCTAAATATTTTATGTGACCATCCCAGCTAAGATTATTGTCCACATTAAGTCCTAAGAATTTGATACTATTAATTTTTTCAATTTTAGTTTGTTTAACTGAAATTGGTATTTCTAAAATATCTTTACTTTGTACAGTGGAAAATATCATTTGATTAGTCTTGCAGCCATTTAAAAATAGACTATTTCTTTGAAAATAAGTTTGAATGGTTTTTAATTGTTCTTTACAGGCTATTTTCCAGATTTTCATAAGTTTTAGCAGTCACGATTAAGTTAGAATCATCAGCATATAAGATCAAATTACTTTTTGTACCATTAATGTTGTTTAAGATTGAGGGCATTCCTTGGATGTAGCATAAAAACAGCAATGGTCCCAAAATAGAACCCTGAGGTTACTCCATGCTTGATTTTTAGTGTGCTAGATTTATGTTTTACTACTAGAGTATTTTGTTTTGACGTAATCTCAACATACTGGGATCTGTCCGAGAGGTATGATCTAAACCAGTTTAGAGAAAGGTTTGATAAACCCATGACTTTAAGTTTGTCAAGAAGGACTTGGTGAGAAATACTGTCAAATGCTTTTGACAGGTCCATGAAAACCCCTATGGACTTGTCCCCCTTGTCTATAGAATCTATTATAGTTTCCGTAAATTCTAGCAGAGCTGAAGTAATGGATTTACCTTTACGGAATCCATGCTGCTGCCTATCAAAATAAATCATTGTTTTTTAGATTGATCCCACTAATCGACTGTACATAACTCGCTCATAAATTTTTGACAAAGAAGGTAAAACCGATACCGGACGATAATTATTCATTTTAAATTTTTCTCCCTTCTTAAAAATTGGTATTACTCTAGACACTTTTAAACTTCAGGGAAATTTCCAGTTATAAGCGACGAGTTAATTAAATGAACTAAAGGCTTCAACAAGGACTTACCAACATACTTAATTAAATTTCAGCGGAACTTCGTCATGGCCCGACGATGATTTATTTTTTAAAAGATGAAATAATTCTATCTAAATTCCTTTTCATCTTACCGGATTACACCGAAAAGGGTTTTGTAATAAGATTTTGATCTAGGGAAAATTTGCACCTGAATGACTTGCGGACTGTGGTTCCTTGCTGTATTTTGGGTTAAATCTCCTATTACATCTATGAAATAGTTATTGAAAACAATTTGAGATGCTTAAAGGGTCTGATATTATTACATCATTATCATTTTTTATACAAATTTTTAGAACCCTTTAGGACATTAGAAAATTTTCCAATCTCTTTATTTATAATTTGCCATGTTTTCTTACTGATATTATCTGAGTTTTCTAATTTGTCTGTCATAAAAGGTTTTTTTTGCATTAACTAGCTTAGTTTTGTAATCTTTTTGGTTTTCAATTTACAATATTTCATGAAATTTTCACTACCACTACGTTTAGCTTGTTTTGTAAGCTCAACAATATCCTTCTGTTCCATAATCAATTTGTCACTAATCCAGCTGCATTTACTTTTACCAAGATATTTTTTTACTTTTTTTTAGGAAAAATTAAGTTAAAGTTGTATTGAAAAATACTGTTAAATACCTCAAACTTTTTATCTACATCAGCTAAATACATTGTCAACCAATTTTCATTGGACAAGACATTTTTAAAAACACTCATATTATTTTTCGAAAAGTCCCTAAACTCTACATATTCAAATTTTTTTTCAAGACCATTCACAACTGGTAGATTGAGTTCAAAAAATTTGTCCATCATGATCTGACAGTGCAGTTACAATACCAGTCACCTGTGTTAGAGACTTATCAAAATTTGTAACAATATTATCTATAGCAGTAGATGAATTTGAAGTAACTCTTGTTGGAAAATCTACTAAGTAATAAAAATTATGCCTTTTAAGAATATTCTTAAAATTTTTGAATTTCAGATGAAGTGTTTAGAACATTGAGATTAAAATCTCCGGCTATTACACTGTTTTTTACATCCTTAAGACCAGCTAAGGTTTCAAATAATTTGTCTAACCTATTTAAAATTCGAGAGTTTGTAACTGTGGCTTCCTGTAAATTCCCACTAGAACAAAAGATATTTTATTTATTTTATATTTAGCCACACAACATTCAAAAAGTTTATCCTCTGTCAACTCTTCAATCTTTTCAAGTCCAAGAGCCTTTGAATTTAAACTCCTCTCCTTAGTGAAAACTCCTTATGAAGTAGTAATTATCAATTGAGTGGTCAGTCACTTCAAGGACTGTACAAATCTCTCTTGCATTACAGTGAAGGGGTTAAGAAACATCTCTATAGTGAAGTAGTAATTATCAATTGACTGGAGTGGTCAGTCACTGCAAGGACTGTACAAATCTCTCTTGCATTACAGTGAAGGGGTTAAGAAACATCTCTATAGTGAAGTAGTAATTATCAATTGAGTGGTCAGTCACTTCAAGGACTGTACAAATCTCTCTTGCATTACAGTGAAGGGGTTTAAGAAACATCTCTATAGTGAAGTAGTAATTATCAATTGACTGGAGTGGTCAGTCACTGCAAGGACTGTACAAATCTCTCTTGCATTACAGTGAAGGGGTTAAGAAACATCTCTATAGTGAAGTAGTAATTATCAATTGAGTGGTCAGTCACTTCAAGGACTATACAAATATCTCTTGCATTACAGAGAAGGAAAGTCAACAGGAATCATAAATAAAACTTCAGATTCAGTAGGAAGTTTTAGAACAAACTCCTTATATAATATTTATTATTCCAAAGCTTTGTTTTTAATTTTATGCACTTAAAAGCTGCCAAATTATCACTAGATCTGGGGAAGGTTTAAAAGAGGACTTGCGATAATGTATTGTAAGTTG
>NW_025788293.1:0-10874 GCF_021130785.1 Homalodisca vitripennis
TATTTATTTCATTTAATAGCTTCACGGAAATGGAATATTCTTTTTTTAGTTTAATTAACTCAAATTTAAAAAACAATTACAACAAATAATTTTGTAAACAATTTAGGCTCGTATTTTAGGCAAAAGAGTATAGAATTTTTCTCTGCGGCATTTTTGTTTCATATTTAATTTTAATTACATTTCAAAATTAGGTTTTATAGAATGAAACAGATTAAGTATGAAAATTACAGTTTTTGACTTGTCATTTATTACAAAAATAATTTTTCAGTACCTGCCCTTAAATAATTACTCGTAACCATCTGCAGTAAGAAACTAGATTATAATTTTTTATCTTATGCACTATTAGGCGTACATTGAATCATCTGCACAATGGAACAGCTACATAGACTTAACACTACACAAAAATCCGTAGAATGGTACTCACAAAAATATCTCAAGGTTACGCCCATAAGTATTACTATTGCTTACGTGTAAAATATCCTCTATAGAATCATTCCTAACTATTTTTCATGATTAGAGGAATATATAGAAACATCAAATACATTTCACATGAGGCTACAACTTGAAGATACATTATTAGTTTATGAACTTAACACTGTGATAAAAAACTTATGGATGAGGCATTGGTAGCTAAGGATGAAGTATATTAATCCGCAAAGGTTTCTTCCTAACTAGTTAATGTAAAAAAATGTTTGGTCGACTTCTGTCCATCTTACTTCTAGCAGATATATCCCTCTGGTAAAGGATTATACCCTCGATTATATTACTTTTTCTAACGGTATCGATGATAATTAGTGTAATATTACGAGAATGAATAATAGAATTCATATTGGGACTTTCATATTAAGTGATATCAACTATTACATGTAAAGTATTCCCACATATATGTTTTGTTGCTCCTTTTATGAGTAACCCTATTTTCAAATGTGGATCATAAATCTTTTATTACCTACAGTACTTTAGGAAAGGAGGGATCGTGATTTTTAATTACTTTAGAACATCAGTTCAAAAAATCATGGAATGTCGCATTGAAATTAAAATTGGAATATTTTCCAATGACCATAATTTATTTCATCAGTAGTATGCCATTTTTTTAAAGACATGAAGGAGATGTCTATGGCGTACCAGTTATTCTAAAAAAATTCCGTACGAAGGGGCAGGTATCAGCTAGTAAACATTTAAAAACTTGAAACTCGTTATTTTTGCCTTAACATCGTTGCTCGTTATATATTGGCCGTCTACCAAATACGAAATATACAGAGTGAAATCAACCTGCAAATATCGATTGTAGGACTGTAGGTCCACACATAATTTTGACGAAGCTGACGAAACCCGTCCGTGCACTACCGACCCTACTTTTCAAACTGATCTGGCCGTATCGAGTGGTTGAATAATAATATCGATGTTATTCTCAGTTGTTATTCCTATATTAATACATAACTTATTATGTATAGTGAATTTGTTTGATGAAATTTCCTAAAAAATATAAGAAGAAATCAAACAATTTTTGAGTGTACAGGCCCAAGGTGTGGCATATTATACTCTCTAGGTAACGGATAATTTTACAAGATAAAGTAGAACACGGTAATGATGTATGGACAAAAACTGAAAATCATCGCCTTTTTGTATGCAGTTAAAGAATATTTAACTATTGCGTGTTACATTAGTCAGACGTGCACTTCTAACCCCATGTATCTGGAAGTGTCAAACTTAAGGATGAACATTCTTACAATATTGTAAAAAGAAGAGTGAAATCTCAGTGAAGTCTTTAATAAAGCGTCTATAAAAAGGTAAAATTTTAAATTACACTTCAGCTTAGCTTTACTTTTATTTTAAGGCTATTTATATCGGAAAGTGTAGAGAATTTTGTTACACTCTAATTTTCAATTCGTTGTAATTTTTATAACTGATTTGTAAACTAGGTAGTAAACAGATGTATAGAAGCATAAATATTACTTCATTAATAATAAAAAAATACTATACAAATATACATAATATTTCATTTTGTATACTGTAAACTTTTATGTTTTTTAATGTTTTATTTTCCGGGTAGAACAAAATCTTCAAACCTCGGTTAGAACAAACTTAACAACTGCAAAAAATAGCAATCTTTACTGGTACATTTAAGCATCTACGTTTAACACCGTAATCAATAGCATATCTACAAACTCCGTATAAATTTACAAGCCAAAAGTAGGTCTGAGGTCTTCCTTTTAAAAACAAAATATTAAATAGACATATAATAACTACAAAGACATTTTTAATTTTTGGTCTAGGTAATCAACATGTATTAGAGTGTTTTTTTCTGACGTCTCAATCAAAAGAAACTTTGTTTAGAAATAATTAAGAATATTATGACCACAGTTCAGCAATGTAATGTTAAAATCACTTGATTAGAGCAGCTAAAATCAAAAAAGCTGATTGACATTCAGTCATATAATAAAGGCGGATATTGTTTGGTAATTGGTTTTAAAAAACAGTAATTGGTTTTAAAAAACAAAGTATCTCCCTTATTTCACAACCAATTTTTAAAACTTGGTATCGTTAGATTTGTTATTAAATTGTGTAATAATTTAGATCTTTTTTTACCATATATCGCTTTTAAGATATTTACGCTTAAAGATCTTTTAGAAATCACTATTTTGAAAATAAAGCTTGTAAGAAATTTAAATTTTTGATTTTCCTTAAGGTTATAAAGGTAAAATACAAAATTTTAACTAAAACAATCCATCAAATATAAATAGTAACGTAAAAAAGCACAAAAACCAAATAGTGGCTATTAGAGGTAATTAATGCTGTAAAAAAAGGTGAAATAATGATTATATTTTGCCTATTGTCCCATGAATAATGTCTGAACATATTGGTATGGAGATTGTGGAACACTCTCTATAATAAATTTATATGTACAGAGTGTCCTGTAATTCTTAGGAACAAGTCTATATACCGCCAAACTGCTCAGGTCATGGCAAACGCATTTCAGAATATGGAAATAGATCTTAGGTGCTTAGTATCCTATCCGTCAGTCCCTGTAATGTGTTTTTTATATACAAATTCGCATTTAATATCTGTAGAAACGAATAAACAAATCCTACCATAATTTGGATCAAAATAGTTGTGGTAAATAAGGCCAGTTATAAACAATATTCCATTAATACATTCGAAATGGCGGCCATTAAAATCAGATTAAACTTTGAATGTCCCAAAATCCAGCAGGTATACAAGAATAAATCTGATCGTGGGATTGTATCACAAATCAAATTACACAAATACAATTCTCAAACAACTAATAAATAACTCCATAAGAGCAATCTTTACTGTAAAAAAAACGATGGTTCGAGAAAATAAATTTAAGAAACAGCTTTAGAGTAACTTAACCCTATTTCTTTTATGAGATTGTGATTAAATTATGCAAAACATTTGAAATACCCTGTTTCAGGCCTATCTAAGGATAAAATAGAATCATAATATTTGATGTTTTAAATGAATTTATTTTAATACCGTTGTTGTTTTAGGACATATTTATTTACGAAAATTTAGCTCAAGCGACAATCAATTTTTTTTAATTTATTTTCCAAATAAAAACCGCTTTATCTTTGATTTTGTCATCTATAAAAGCATTATTGTCTAAATATTACAGTACGAATTTTCATGTTCTTTAATAATCTTAATATATTAACAGATAACCAAGTCCCTTTATTTAGTTTTTTGTTCACATATATTGTGAATAAATAGAAGAATTATGATAAATACATACAGTTTATTATTTTTTAATTAAGACATTTGTTTTTGTCCTTCATTGTTCATAAAGTGCGTTCATTGTTGAAACATTTGCAATATCTCTAGGAGTTTTTAATTTATTAGAAAAAAAGTTTGCTTGTCAACAGATATTTATGTGTATTCCTGTACTTTTAATTGAAGGGACTAAGATGTGAGCACGAATGGCATAAGATATTCTGGAGCTGCCGTTTACTCGATTTTTGTATTGTGACCTACTTCGTTGAGATTTTCCAAGATATTTCATTTTTAACACAAAAAAAAACGCACACTAACCGACAGAGGGGAAATTAAGCAATGTTATCCATAATACTCAGAATATAATTGTATTTTTTGACAGCAATAACGCTTTTGAAAATACGGTAGTATATTTATTGCTTACGTGTTTTTAACATATGTTTTTCACTTTTTTTAAAATTATAGTTGAACTAACATGAGTATGGATATAACTGAATGATATTTATTTCTTGTAGATATAAAATAATATTTAAATTGTATTGTCAAGTGTGTTTGAATTATACGAATCAGTTTAAATAGTATAATTCAATTTTATGTTGCGTCCTTAAAAATAATTGGCTCTGAGCCGTTCGCAAAATTACAATGTCACGGTTCTAAATTTTCCCGCTTTATGAATTGGTATTCGAAAAAATTAAAATAAATAATTGTTTTTGTAAGTGGGTTAATTAGTTTGATAAAATCTCTGACCTTGTATATTTATTACACATGCCGGAATATACGCAATATCAGTTCCTCAGCGTTGTTCGTACTCACGATTTCAAATAAATTAAACTATAAAATAAACCTGTAAATTTGAATGCCTAGAACCTAGTTTTTTACTTAAGTATATTATGATGCATAGTATTTTTTATAATTGGTAATGATACTGTTTGTTTTTGAAATTTTTAAGTAACCCACAGCAATGCAGTGAAATATACTCATTGCAATATATTTCAAATTATATATAATATAATATAAATAATTATATATATATATATATATATATATATATATTATAAATATATTAATTTTATTTTATTGAAAATTAAATCGCAATATGGTTAAACGTTTATTACTATAAGTCCGTTGGAAGAATTTATGCATCTCATCAATACGGCGCTGGATTAAGCAGCCCCCAGATTCAAGGTGGTGGCTAAATCAGCACATGAGCACAGCACGGTCAAGGCGCTGAATTAGGACCCCCCCTATTCGAAGGGGGTGGCAAAATCAGCACAAGAACCACGGTCCCGAGGCGCTGAATTAGAACCCCCGTATTCGAAGGGGGTGCTTATTCAGGGCCTGGACCAACGGCCAGCCTGTGCTGATTTTAGCACCCCCTTTCGTTACGTCCAAAATGACGTCAGTAGCGAGGGGGTGCTATGTCCAGGGGGTGCTAATTCAGGCGCAACCAAAATTATAAGCAAAGGTTTTTTTTACTGACCCACATTATTGAAGCAGCATCAATCGTCCTGATGTACCTTTCTACATATGCATCCAAACAAGTTTCGTAAAATGGGTTAATTAGGCTTCTATTTGAGTCAAAGTTGAGGTACGGAATAATATTTTGGGGATTTCAAGTGTCATCAACTTTAATAGAATATTCACTCTTCAAAAGAGAGCGATGGCGTGTCGTCCTGGGGACTGAGACCAGATGAGAGCTATAGAAGCGATTTCCTACCCAGACGGGATCCTAACCTTGGCTTACCCTTCTCATTTTTCATTCAACAATGTTTGTTTTTCAAAATAAAAAATCTTATTCCACATTTAAATCATGACAATAACACATGGCACAGAAATACACCAAATTTTCAGACAGTTTCAGAACTCAAACCTTTATTTAATAACTCATTTTTGTATTTTGGTCCAAAACTCTGATAATTAAAAAAAAGTACAGAATGATGTGTGTGTGTGTGTGTGTGTGTGTGTGTGTGTGTGTGTGCGTGCGTGTGTGTGTTGTGTGGTGTGTGTGTGGTATGTGTAGTGTGAGAGTGTGTGTTTGTGTGTGTGGTGTGGTGTGTGTGTGTTTGTGTGTAATTTACTTCCAAATTTAATAAAAATTCAAACAAATGTTTTAACAGTTTCGAAAATCAATTGAAGCTTTGCTTGATCGTAGGGAAGACTTTCAACAGCCCCCCATGAGGCTCTCGTGATGCCCTTGTCTTGATTGTCAGATCGATTGTTTTTGTCATAGGAATTATTTTTTAATGGAAAAATATACAACATATTTTAATTTTATATAAATGATGTCGTTACTTTAACCAATCAAAAGGGGTGAAACTCTGAAGAAAAGGTTTATTATTGTTGCGCTAAACCTTACGCCTTTAAAGAAAGAACTAGCTTCACCGAACTAAATTTCTTTGTCAAACAAGTCTCGATATGGCAAGGCCTAACTTTGGAAAGTCAAAGGCTCCGGCCATTATGTTCAGGCTGCAGTATTTTTGCCCTATTCCTGCGGCGATCGGATACACTGTTCGTCGATATAATCAAGTAATATGTTAATACAAATTTTAATAACATATGTTGAATATGGTCAATAGTAAAAAGTGACAAAAAAGAGGCATTAAGGCCCCATTAAATAACAATAGTACCATTTTGGAAAGGTAAATTCTTCCCCGTATACATTTGGATGTAAATCTTATCGTGCTTGGCAGATAATTAATCGTCCTATTCAGATGACATAAAAATTAAAACAAGAAAAACGTGCCCAATAAAATTGTTTATAGAAGCCCAAAAATACAGGAATTTTATAATTTGGAGGTATTGTAGTCGATTTACCAGATCAAGAATTTAACATGTTGCTATTTATTAGATATTGATTTGCGATGGTAAATTATTGGTACGTTTACGGCCAGAAGACCAAATAAAATATAAAAATAAAAGATCTACCAAAGTCACCAAATGTGCTTTTGTGCTCCAATATTTATCGCTACAAATTCTTTTTTTTCTCGATACGTACGATGGTGCAACATTAAAACCTGCTTGTAATACTGCAGTTTTATTGAATCTCTATTGTTACCATATTATACTGGTTTAATTTATATTACTGCTAGTACCATACTCACACTATTGAAGTTACCTACAACAGTAATCAAAAATGATTTACATACGTACACGTATTTTGAAATCAGTTTATACTATTAAATACTTTATCGAATAGACTGTTTATTTTTCACTAACGTGTTTTGACAACATATTATGTTCAAAATGGTTGCAGATTCAGTAGTACTAGTAGAATAAACGAACTTTTTCCCATTTTTGAAGACTGTTTAAAAATGTTCACAAGTGATGCTGGTATGTTCATTTACAGCTTTCTCATATTCTGCGGTCTGTTGTTTTACACTCTCTCTGAGACAGCCCTACAGGTACGGTAAGCCATCTGGTGATAATAGAATTGGCAAACATGGGGACCTGTACCTTATTATAAAATTATACACTGGCCTAAAAGCACTTGTCAGAAACGTATTTTGTTTTATTATGGTTGGGTGATACGTGTCATTTCTTCCCTACTGCAACTAGGCCCGTTTTTTTTGGACAATTTTACCGGGGCCCGGGTCAGTCCTGTACAAATATGTACGAGGGCCGGAGGCTGATACATAACTGGCCAGTTTTGAATATCTTTTCCGGAGAATATCCTTTTTGCGAAGAAGCTGAGAACGGTCCTGACATGCAAACCTGTTAACGTCAATTGCCTTCAAGAAATTGAAATAACTACGTAAATTACACGAGAATAAACAATAAGTTAATAAGAATAATTTAATCACACAATAGAATACACAGGCTTTTCTGTGCGAGTCAAAACATCAGTATCAAAATTTAATTATAGAAAAGCAACAGAACAGAACTTTTTACAATAGCAGCATAACAATCTAAAGAATTAAAATCTTGGAAACAATTTAATATAACAAATAGTTTAGTAGGTTTCCTGTAATATCTTTATAATAGTTGTCCTGATAGCGCACAACCATAACATTTCAAATGGAACAGATTGTAGTATTGGGTGCAACAATCTTTTCATAGGCTGACGCCTTTCTGATACATAGGCGGGAGTATTCGTCCACAGACCCTCTGAAGTTTTCATAATAAGTATAGCCTATGTGATAGTAAAAAAAAAAAACAGTAGCAGGTCGTGGGACTGCCGATAGAAGTGAAAAACGGAACTATTAAGTTGAGAGTAATTAACAATACGTTATACAGGGTGGAGCGCGGTAATTTGCAGATTTGGAAATAAAATAAAAAAAATTAATGAACCTTAAAAAAAAATATTTTTTTATTTTAATTATATTGAACAGTAAGAGGAAGTTTTAAATTACCAGGTTTTAAATAATGTATCTGGCAAATTTGTTGACCCCTTCCGGCATCCACACACTTCCTGCATACGTTTTCTGAAGTTTTTCATTAACAATAACAAGCATGTCGACTGGTATTCTGATTTCTGCCAATTTCAGCCTCAATATTGTTCCTTATGTCTTCCCAAGGTGTTGGGACCGGTTGAATATACACCCTTCTACTTCACAACCCTAAAAAGAAAAAATCGCATGGGGCTAAGTCTGATGAGCGTGCCGGCCAGTTGCACAGCCCCGTCCGGACCACCCCCCAAAGAGAAAAGCCGTCCAGGGAACATTTGCCTCAAACAATACATGGTAAACCCTCGCTGTATATGCATTGGCACCATCCTGTAGGAACCCATGTATCCTCTAATTGCCATTGCCTCAAGAGCCGGCCTGAAAAAAAATCCTGTATCATAGTCAAGTACCGTTCGGAGTTCACAGTTATGGCACGAACGGTTTTATCCTGAAAAAAGTAAGAGTCAGTGATGTCTACTCTTGATATGGCGCACCACACAGTGACGTGGTCCGAATGCAGAGGTCTCTGGTGGAATTCTCTGGGTTTTGTTTCACTCCAGTCAGCGCATATTTTGCTTGTTGACCACACCCACAGAGGTGAAAATGTGCCTCATCAGAAAAGAACACAATTGCGTCACGCGGTATTGGTTTTGCAAGCATGTCTTCACAAGAAGTCGAGCCGTGTCAAATAGTCCCCCGTGCCTGACAATTGATGGACCACGCAGAAGCACATTTTATACGGGTGAAATCTCAGTTAATCATGAAGAATCCGGTGGAGAAAACGTTTTGAAATGCCAAGATTCAGTGATTGCTTCCGAGCATAAGCGTTTTTGGAGGATTTCAGTAACTCTGCTTGCTAGCTCTAACTCTAATCGAAGATTTCCAGATGTTGTAATCCTTCACTGAGGTCCCCCTCCCGTACACAATGACACATTCCCAGCAGTCCTGAATAGCCGTAACCCTATATGCAATTGATTGCCGACCAGGAACACGATCCGCGTGGGGGAACAGTGAATCGTAAACGAAAAGCACGTTGCACTGCAATGATTCGGAGTGGGGTATTTGAAAAATACGCTTCAACAACAAAACGACCTCTCCTCTCGTGTTACCACTGCATGATGGCAACTGGGAACGCGGAGGAATAACAAATCTCCCGTCAGCCACAACTAAGCCACGTCCAGTCTCACCTTCTCTTCGACCAACAGATGCCACCACAACCTGCAGTGCAAAAAAGCCAAATTAACCGCGCTCCACCCCCTCCGTTGTAGTAGCAGTACAATCTGTAATTGTAAACGTGTGGACGCTTTTTCTTAAATTTTCCAATTTTAAAATTTCCCACGAAAAAATATTATCAAATAACTAGAAATCTATTTTACCCACGCTAGTAAGATAAATCTTATACCTAAATAACACAATTCATGATGAAGAGGTTAAAAATTAAAAAACATAATTAAAAAAAATGAATAATGCCTAAATTTTAAATACAAATATTCGTACAAATATTAAATAAATACAACATAGTCGTACAAATATTAAAAATGTTTAAAAATATATTCGTTGTTTTCATTATTCCCATTTATCTGGTATACAAAATATGTTGTAATTGCTCAATAATAATAGTTAGTTAAACATAAGAATACAAGTGAGTAAACACCGAGTGAACAACAGTGAGTTGAACACCGTTGTAAATAATACAGTTAAATGCTACGGATAAAGTATATAATTGCAATAAAAATTAAACCCACAATATTTTTAAAACTAATAAATTTATAAATAATTAACTTGGTTCTTTCGTAAAGTATATTTTTTATTGCATCAATAAACTAATTTATTGAGTTAATACGGTATCAGTGAGCCAATGCGCCAACTACAGTTCCGTCAGAAACGTTCACGTCATCACTATCATAGCGCAACTACACGGCTAAACCTAAACATTCCAATAAAAGAATGATAAATTACAAAAAAAATATTCATCTATTTTCACACATTTTTCTCGCTGACCAAATTTTGTCTGAACAAAAAAATAAAAAAAAAAAAATCACTCGCTTACTTACTTTATTCTTGTCATTGTGAAACGCTATGTAAAATGTAAACAATAAACAAAATTATTTCAGAATTTTTTTTAATACTTAAAAATGTAACCAATAGAATGCCAATATCAAGAGCTTTAATTATGACGCATCTTACAGAAATGTACCTACATTGGCTTCACTTTTAAATCGCGAGAGGAAGCCGTAAAAGTCACTGATTTTTCGCAGTCTGTTTTTCATACTCCGCCGGGACAGTTTTAACACAGCGAGCCTGACTTTTTCAAGCAGTTTAGTAGTCCGCGGCCAAGTCTACGGTTAAAAAACACAGCGAGACTGACTTTTTCATGCAGGTTAGTATCATTAGCATGTCGGTGACGCGAAACGAGGATTTTACCCTGTACCAAAACGCTCAACGCGCCTAAAGAAGTTTTCACTTCAAAAACATCTTTAGGGGTGTTTTTCATTCCTTATTAGAATTAGTAGCAGATATAGCAAACAGTGAAATTGTTAAGATATCGAGAAATGGTGTATTATCAATAAATAAATTGTAATTTAGAAGGTAAACGTAGAAAGAACCATTCTTCCCATAGTTGGCGTTCCAATTGTGGACAATCATTCTTTGAAAAATAGATGATGAGAAACATTGTAAGAAATCTTGTGCCTTAAAATTCCTTTAGAATACATGAGAACAATTTTTGAAAACGTAGAAGTTGAAAAATGTCATGGTTTT
>NW_025788294.1:0-11078 GCF_021130785.1 Homalodisca vitripennis
ATCAAGACTTTCGTCTAATATAGCTGTAAATCCAACGTGCAATGATTCTGCGAAATTATATATTTCACTTCCCTCATAGTCTCAAACGTTCCCGTCGTATGTGAATGGTGGTTTCTAGTATAAAGAATTAATAACTAATAAGGTTTTAATTTTTCTAGCAAGATTTTTCACCCTGCTAATTCAAAACTTTGAACATTGCAAAAACTTACGGACTCCTTAAGTCATACCCAACGCTCGCAAAACCTTCTTTCAACACACAAAGCGAATCCAGTGAATAAAATTACTGTTCACTGTCAAGACTAACAACACAATCCATACAATCCAAGACACAAAAAAATAATACAACACAACAATACAATCCATGCACCAAAAGACAGTTTAGGAAACACCTGTGTGGAAACGCGTTTTTGGCACAGAGACTCCACCTATTTTTGGTCTTGGATGGGTTCCAACTAGCATCCTACTTTTTACCAAGAATCTCTTAGTGGAATTTGCGAACCGGGTCAGAGTAATTGGTGAAAACACAGTGCAGTAAATAGAACCAACAGAAAATCCGCCCTAAAATGGACAGTTTTTTGTCTAAGGGATTGTGAAACATGAGAAAAAGTCAGTAAATAGTGTAACGAAAGTTAGTGCTAAGAACAACAACCTGGGGACCAACCGGCTTAGATGTGATTTCCAAAACCACCACCAATGGCCCGGGCAGGCCGGGCTGCCTTGCAAGGGAACAGGATCGTCTTCAACGGTCACCCCCATCCCAAACAGCAGGCCACGTTCAGACGTTGCTTGAATCCCAATTTATCTCGCGATAACCGTTGTAACCCGGTAACACTGCGTAGCCACGCATGTGCGCCATTAGCAGAGCACCGGCTGTGCGTATTATGTGTATGTTTCCTTCAATCAAACGCCATCTTCATTTCTGTTTTATACCAAAAACACTTTGTTTATTTCAGATTGTATCTGATTTGTCACAATTAATTACAGTAAAACAGCCAGCTAAGGTGTCATAATTAAATACACTCCAGCGTGGGCTTCAGCAATAGCACCTCAGATCGCCTCGGCATAAAGTCCGCATCGATTTACGATGGTCTTCCTGCTAAGAACTTGCTAAGGTTACGAATTCTTTAAATTACTTGCCTGCTTTCGTTCAGACAGCTTTGAACTTACAGAGTCCGTTTCTCACATCAGTGTCAACGAGCGTACAGATGCTCTATCCTCTTGACTGTTTTGTGGCTTCATCAAGCATTAATTTACTTACCTACTTTGAATATGCTTCCAATAGAGACCCCTTTAAACCATCTCACTTCCCGCCTTTCGTTAACCATCATCTTGGAGAGACGGGAAGACGCCAAATTTTAAAAGTCTTCCTTCTGTTTCCGATCCCTTTTATAGTCTTTAAAAGGGAAATTGGTTCGTCTTAATGAGCCGATATCTCGCGACAATAACGTTACGCCTAGTTGGGTATTCCATTATTATTCAGGTTGTTAGGAGAAATTTAATTATTTGTTTTCAAGCCAACGTCGGGGCCGCTTTGAATAGGCTTGTTTTAATATAAAAATTACACCAACCTATTTCAGGTTTGTGTATTTAAAATATCAGAAATGTTAAGAAAAACAATTAATTGTACCCCGTTTTGCTAGAGTTTTAATAATCAAGTGTTAGTTATTTTAATTTATCTGGTTCGCTTTTTGTGTGTGGGGTAGTTGTATAAAATAACGTGCCATATGTAAAAACATTCGATTTTATTATCATGTAGCCCAACTAGAAAAATACTTATGATGTTTGGTGACAGACAAATTTTATGGACTCAAAATGTAGATTGAAATAACATTACTCCACCAAGCTTGTACCTCGCTTATTGTTAACGGGATTAAAATAACTAACTTACCCAAACATTAAAGGAGGATCAAGTGAACCTATTTTGATGTTAAAAGATAACAAATTTTTTTTAAACAGTGCAGAAGCAGATACTCGTAAAATTGCTACGATGAAATGGAACAATTAATTGACCTTCGTATATAGTAGTCTAAAACAGAATATTGTGTTGCGAATAAGTTTATATTTTTCGGTTTTGTTAAAGTTATTTTTATTTACACATCAATTTATAGGAAAATGAGAAAGATTTGGAAAGAGATAACAGGAGATTTCGGACATTTTGCCGTTTTCTCCATATGTTAAATTTAATATAACATGAAAATTAACATTATGATATATATTAGCATATAGATGAATACAAATCAACAATGAAAGATCGGAAGAAACCTAACGCAAGTAAAAACTCGTAACTCGATGACGTGGGAAGAACATCCCTTATCAAATTCTAAATAAAAGAGTATAAACCGAAAACGTCTGTCGATTCCCCTCCCGTTCCCCCTAATCTATTTTCAATCCTGCTCTTTGTCCTGTCCGAGATGGCCTCCTCATTATCCAGTCCGCGAAGAGGACGGATGGTTCCTGGCGTAGCCCTTCTTCCCTTTTATCCTGTAATGTGGCAGGGACTGCTACCATAGTGGGAATGTCGCGATTGTAGACACTACATTTTATTGTGTTATGTGATTTTTATTTATTTGTGCTGCTTCTGTTTTCGATTTTGGGTATATAGATTAACATTTTTTATTTTTTTACATACAACGTTTTATGTTGTCAAGTGTAGTCGACCGGCCTTCCCGTGATGGTGCCAACAATATATACTTAATACCTAATATTACTTTTTTGTTTATATCTACGGAGTACTCTTCAGTGTAATGAAAAGTTTTCAAAATTGTTAGTACCTACGGATGGCTAACACGTTTATGACATTATGTATTAAAGTATAACACATTCTATTGTCCTAGCTACAATGCAAATTTCCCTCATACTAAAAATAAATTTAAAGTAAGTGTAATTAACTCTTTTTTTAGTTTTTTAAATTCGTCGATATAAATTCTAAGTTTTCTTCTTTTTTATGTGGGTTATTTTACTATTGTACTTTAATGATTAATGAATATTAGAAACCATCAGTTTTTATGTTTTGTTAACCTCCAATTAGTCTTGTTTGTCATAAATTTGTAATTCATCAAGTTTACATTTGGTTGTTTGTTTATCATTAAGAAATTTATAGTTTCTATAAGCAAAGAAAAGAAATTTTTGATATGCAATAAAATTAATTATGTTTTTCTAATTTCGAAGGTATGGCCGCATCCTTTAAGTATACAGAATATACGTATAACATAATTTTCTCTAAATATTTATTTTTTAAATGATTAAACAATGTGTGGAGTATATGTTGAAATCGTTTTACAGAAAACATTATAATTTGTGCATATATATCGTACGACTTCATCTTTAAATTTCTAAATAATTTCATTGTTTTGTTTAAAGAATAACAAATATAAAAATAACTTCTGTTTCTCAAGATAATTAAATAAAATATTCTTATGTGTATTTTTCAAGGAGAGGTGTTGTGTATTTCAAAAAGGTAATCTAAAAAACCTATCGCATGATAGGAAGGAAAACGCCGGCAAATGTGTCACAGTTATGCCTAATGTACACAGCGCTTTCTTTGTCCCCGTCCCCACACCTCTCATGTCGTAATGGAACCTGTAGAGAGCTACACTTTAGTACAATCGACACACCACACACGTGATGTGACTAAAGACGCCCGGCAATGTGTCACATTTAGTGGCTAATGTAAGCACTAGCGCTTACTTTGTCCCTCCGTCGTCCGACTACCTCTCATGTCGGTAACATGGAGCCTAGTAGAGAGCTACACTTTAGTACAGGGACACACCACACAGCGGTGATGTTGTACTAAGACACGCCGTGCAATTGTGTCCATGTGTGCAACATTTAGTGCCTAATGATACACGAGCGCTACTGTTGATCCCCGTCTCCAACACCTCTCAAGTCGGTACAGGGGAGCCTGTTAAGAGAGCTACAACTTTGGTACAGGGACATCAACCACACGTTGATGTTGAATAAGACGGGCCGGCAATGAGTCACATTTAGTGCCTAATGTACACAGCGCTACTTTGTCCCCGTCTCCACAAGCCTCTCATGTCGGTAATGGGAGCCTGTAAGAGAGCTACACTTATGTACAAGGAACACACCACACGGTGATGTTGACGTAAGACGCCCGGCAAATGTGTCACATTTAGTGCCTAATGTACACAGCGCTACTTTGTCCCCGTCTCCCACACCTCTCATGTCGGGTAAAATGAGGAAGCCTGTAGAGAGCTACACTTTGTACATCGACACACCACAAGATGATGTTGCCCTAAGACGCCGGCAAATGTGTCGACATATAAGTTGGCTAGGTACACAGCGCTACGCTACTTGTTCCCCGTCTCCACACCTCCTCATGTCGGTATGAGAGCCTGTAAAGAGAGCTACACTTGTACATCGACACACCCTATCCACATATATGAGTTGCCTAAGACACGCCGGCATATGTGTCACATTTAGTGGCTAAATGTACAGCAGCGCTACTTTGTCCCCGCTCCACAACTCTCATGTCGGTAATGAGAGCCTGATAGAGAGCTACAACTTTGTACATCGACACACCACAAGATGATGTTGCCTAAGACGCCGCAATGTGTCCACATATAGTGGCTAATGTACAGCAGCGCTACTTTGTCCCCGTCTCCACAACTCACATGTCGGTAATGAGAGCATGTAGAGGAGCTACCCTTTTGTAACAGGGACACACCACACGGTTGATGTTGACTAAGACGCCGCAATGTGGTCACATTAATGCCTAATGTACACAGCGCTCACTTTGTCCCGTCTCCACACCTCTCTTGTTACGGTTAATGAGAGCCGGTAAGAGCTACACTTTGTACAGGGACACATCACCCGGTGATAGTTGACTAAGACGTCGGCAATGTGTCACATTTCGTGGCTAATGTACCACAGCGCTACTTTGTCCCCCGTCTCCACATCTCTCATGTCGTATGGGAGCCTGTAGAGAGGCTACATATGTACATGACACATCACAACGGTGATGGTTGACTAAGACGCCGGCAATGTGACACCGTTTAGGGTGCCTAATGTACACAGCGCTTACTTTGTCCCCGTCTCCCAACACCTCTCATGTCGGTAATGAGAGCCTGTAGAGAGCTACACTTTGTACATGGACATCATCACACGGTGATGTTGACTAAGACGGCGCGGCAATGTGTCACAGTTAGTGCCTAATTGTACACAGCGGCTACTTTGTCCCCCGTCTCCACAACCTCCTCAATGTCGGTAATGAGAGCCTGTAAGAGAGCTACACTTTGTACAGGGACACACCACACGGGTTGATGTTTGACTAAGACGCCCGGCAATGTGTCACGTTTAGTGGCCTAATGTAACACACGCACTCTTGTCTCCCCCTCTCCCACACCTCTCATGTCGGGTAATGGAGAGACCTGTAGAGAGCTAACACTTGGTACAGGGACACATACCCCACACTGTGATGGTTGACTAAGACGCCGGCAATGTGTCATCATTTAGTGGACTAATCTTACACAGCGCTACTTTGTCCCCGTCCTCCACATCTCACATGTCCGGTAATGAAGAGCCCTGTAGAGAGGCTACACTTTGTACATGGACACCATCACACCCGGGTGATGTTGACTAAGACGTCAGCCAATGTGTTACACGTTTTAGTGGCTAATGAACGACAGCGGCTAGCTTTGTCCCCCGTCTCCACAACAACTCTCAAGTCGGTAAATGAGAGCCTGTAGAGAGCTACACTTTGTACATGGACAATCACCACACGGTGATGTTGACATAAGACGTCCGGCAATGTGTCACGTTTAGTGCTAATGTACACAGCTGCAACTTGGGTCCCCGCGCCTTTGTATTGTGGCGTTGAGCATCTCCTCAATGTCGGTAATGGAGAGCCTATTACAGAGCTACACGATTATGTACATCCGCACCACACCAACACGGTGATGTTGAACAAGACGTCGGCAATGTTGACACGTTTTAGTGGCTAATGTACAACCAGCGGCTACTTTGTCCCCGTCTCCACAACCCTCTCATGTCGGTAATGAGAGGCTGTAGAGAGCGAAACTTTGTACAGGGACACACCACACGGTGATGTTGACTAATACGCTCGGCAATGTGTCAGTAAATGAGAGTCCTGTAGAGAAGCTACACTTTGTACCAGGGACCACACCACACACGGGGGGGTTTTGGGGAAAATAGTTGACTAATGACGGCGCGCCGGCAATGTGTCCACAATTAGTGGCCTAATGTTACACAGCGGTACTTTGTCCCCGTCTCCACACCTATCATGTCGGTAATGGGAAGCCTGTAGAGTGCTACACATTGTAAAGGGATCACACCGGCACGGTGATGTTTGACTAAGAACTTCGGCAAATGTGACACCATTAATGCCATAATGTTACACTAGCGGAAATATTGTTTCCCCGTCTCCACACCTTTTCAGTGTCGGTAATGGGAGCCTGTAGAGTGGCTACAGACCCTTTGATACAGGGACACACCACACACCACATCACGGTGATGTTGAACTAAGACGTCGGCAAATGTGTCACATTTAGATGCCTTTAATGTACACAGCGGTAATTTTTGTCCCCTGACTCCCCCGTCACCACACCCCTTCATGTCCGGTAATGGGAGCCTGATAGAGAGCTACACCTTTATTAAATTTTGGGGGGGGGGTAAAAAAAACAGGGACGACACCACACGGTGATGTTGACTAAAGACTCGCCGGCAATGTGTCACATTTAGTGCCTACAAGTACACCAGCGCTTACTTTGTCCCGTGTCTCCACAAACCTCTCATGTCGGTAATTTGGAGCCCTGTTAGAGAGCTACACTTTTGTACAGGGACACACCACACGGTGTGATGTTGACTAAGAACTGCCGGCAATGTGTCACATTTAGTGACCTAATGTACACACAGCGGCCTACTTTGTTCCCCGTCTCCCACACCTCCTCATGTCGGTAATGAGGAGCCCTGTAGAGAGCTACACTTTGGTACAGGGACACACCACCACGGTGATGTTTGACTAAGACGCCGGCAATGTGGTCCCACATTTAGTGCCTAATGTACACCAGCGCAACTTTGTCCCTTTGTCCCCCGTCTCCACACCTCTCATTGTCGGTAAATGGGAGCCTGTAGAGAGCTTACACTTTGGACAGGGACAACACCACAGCACCGGTGATGTGTACTAAGACGGCCGCCAATGTGTCCCACATTTAGTGCCTAATGTACACAGCGCTACTTTGGTCCCCGGTCTCCACACCTCTTCATGGTCGGTAATGGGAGCATGTAGAGAGCTAACACTTTGTACAGCGGGACAACACCACACGGTGATGTTGAACTAAGAAACGCCGTCAATGTGGTCACATTTAGTGACTAATGTACACAGCGCTACTATGAGTCCCCGTCTCCACACCTTATCCTCATGGTCGGTAATGGGAGCCTGTAGAGAGCTACACTTTTGTCACAGGGACACACCACACACGGTGATGTTGACCTAAGACGACGTGCGCCGGCAAATGTGTCCCACATTTACGTTGCTAATGTACACAGCGCTAACTTTGATCCCCGTCTCCACAAACCTCTCCATGATCGGTAAATGGGATGCCCTGTTATGAGAGAGTCTACACTTTGTACTAGGGACACACCTCAGCCACCGGTGATGTTGACTAAGACTCCCGTCAATGTTGTCACATTTTAGTGACTAATGTACACAGCGCTACTTTGTCCCCGGTCTCCACACCTCTCATGTCCGGTTAAATGGGAGGCCCTGTAGAGAGCTACACTTTGTACAGGGACACACCACACCGGTGAATGTTTGACTTAAGACGTCCGGCTAATGTGACACGTTTAGTGGCTAATGTACACAGCGCCTACTTTGTCCCCGTCTCCACAAACCCTCTCATGTCGGGTAATGGAGCCCTGTATAGAGAGCTACACTTTGTACAGGGACAACACCACACCCACGGTGGATGTTGCGTTAATTACAAGATTATTACGGGGCGGTTTTTATGTAATACCTCATTTAGTATCGTAAGAAATTGAATATAAAATTAGACTTCAATTATATAATAATTAAGCATTATAGATTTTTCATAATTTAAATATATAATTACATACAAATATTGGTTGTGCAATGCAATTGTATTTTAAGCAAATGGAAGTTTCGTTTTGTGTAAAATTTGAAATTAAAAAAGGACATAGGTCCCAGTGGTATTTAATTAGTTCTATTAAGGTTCTGTAACATGTAGATATAACACGTTTTTCAAGTTTAATTCTCTTAGGTCGCAGACGTAATTTTAATCAATTAAACTGTGAAGTCCTTCTCAGACAATTACTGTATTGTGGTGATTTATTCTGCTTTGGTTTTCTTTCTTTAGTTTTTTATGTATCAGTTTTCACAATACAGTTTTTTCAACTATTTTATTTTTCTAAAACGAGACTTACATACACGCTAATAATAAAAACATATTGCAGTTTTCAATAATATCTTCATGCCTCATTTTCGCGAAGTTCATAGTAAACCATATAGGAAGTAGATTTTTAAATTTTAATTTACGTTTTGGTAAATGAAGCCCTTTATCATGTTTGAAATGAAACGATAAACACGTTACACATTGAATAAATTATTGTTTTAAAATTTGATCATCAGACAATTATTGACACAATTGTCTACTGGTTACCGGTTAATTTCTAAGTGTCCTTTTCAGTTCCCGTTACAAACTTAGTTTTTAAAAATCAACAATTGCCTGTTTCCATTCAACCTTTAATTCATTACATTGACGTAAATGTGAGTAAGACATTTTTTTTTGGGACGGATTTTGCGTGTATATTTAAAACATATGACCGAACCAAAACAGTAACGAGTTTATTCAGCTCGCAGCGCACACAAACAAATTCCAGTTTTTATTGATGTTCGGAAATAACGCAAGTCCTGTCCAACAAAATTGAATGAAGTTGACGCAGTAAAACTGCGGGTTCGATTACGGACAGTCCGTTTATCGACGCGTGTATAACAACGCGAAACAAACGCCATAAACTCGCAACTGTCCGGATTAACGTGCAAGCGCGAGGTTTCCCGCCGGCTCGGGCTTAAACGAAACGTTGCGTACAGTCCAATCGTTCATTAAAAAAACCGTTTCCCATTCTGTCGAGATCAACTAACCTTTCTGATTGTTCTCGTTCCAAACTGAACTGGATATTCAATTGAACAGTGGCGACGCAGAAACTAGGAAGGTAAATAAATTCGACAATCAGCAACTTTTGGATTTCAATGTCAGCGTGAAAGAGCAAGTCCTCATAATTGGGGGTAATATAACTTTCCACATAGGACCTGGCCTTAAACCGTAATAATTTATGGTTGAAGTTTATTTTTTGATGATGGAAGGATTGGTGAAGGAAACAGTCCCCCCCCCCCCCCCCCCACCCCCCCCCCCCCCCCCCCCCCCCCCCCCCCCCCCCCCCCCCCCCCCCCCCCCCCCCCCCCCCCCCCCCCTCATTTACCATCGTTCAGTGAAACAAGAAATCAGTAACACTTCCCTACTATTTCGAGATCCATGCAATCTGATAATCTTCTTCAGGTAAATACACTAACCCTAAAACTCATAATTACAAAACTAGTGTTAAAAATAAACAGTATCATACCAGAGCGTCGTACCACATGCGAAAGTCAGAAATGGACAAACTGCTGCCATATTGATGAACCAATATTGTGTGTCCAACTTCACACTAATCTGTTAAACATGCACCTAATAAAAATAAAACCAAACAAAACACTAATGATTTAAAACTGAACTACAGCATAAACAGGGCACAATACGTCCTGCATTCGTCGTCGACGCAACCACCTACGCACTGACCCCAAGAAGCCAATAGTAAAAATTTAAATTGTGTTGAGGAAAAACTTAATACTTATTGTAATACGTTAATCAATTTTAAAGTGTATTTCCTTAAAAAAGCAATTTAGAACATTATTTTTGTGGTTTCTTTAGTTCAAAAAAGATGTCTCTCTTCTCATGAAAAATCATTTTTTATAGTGATGGTTTTTTGTTAACTTTTGGATAACATGAAATTAAATTGAGGCTCTTATATATTCGAAATTATGTGAACTTAAGAACAAGTATTAAAATGTTAGTAAAATGCAAAGTGTAAATAATTTCAATGTTGTTCACTCTTTGAAACATTGTTTAATTGCTTAGTTTGTTAGCCCACATGCGTGTTTTTGTAAATCAAGTCCACTTAAACGAATTATTCCTATTTCTTATAGAACATATCCCAGGAAGACTTAGCAGGCTAATGAAATCCAAACCAAATACGGGCAAGGGCCGTATTCCTGCTTTGGCGGGTCCAGGAAAGAAAATTTTCAGTCCGGACCCCCGGTAAAATTGTCGGAAAAACACGCTTGTGAGTACGGGGACTGGTTTGGAGCAACTAATTTAAATTCTAATATGAATCCAAATAGTTTTCTTAGGTGTCTTAGATCTTCAATGGCAGGTGTTATGTACTCATACTAACTTTCTGTGGCACACGGTTAGCGGAACATTACCTCAACCGCAACAAAAAAATTTTAAAACATTTAGATAGTTTTCCGAGGTCGCTGTCGATAACCATCTACAGCATGTTACAAAACAACACTGGAGAGCCAGAAACGCCCATCAGGCTGCACAACGACCTAGGGCCGCTAGGGCTAGATGATGAGGGGTCCTCCTCTCCTGGTAATCGACCTATAAACGTCCTGAGTATTAGTTGTCTGCGCGCGTGTGTCCTAATGAGAGCCTGCTGGCTGGCGCTAAAGTAATGGCCACATCCGCCTTATAAAGGCCAGTGGTAGGGGGCTGAGCTGCTTCTGCTTGATTTTCAGGATCCTCAGGTAATCAATATGAACCAACTCAAAAATCATTTTGGCTTCTTTATCCATGGGTTTTCATGTTTTTTCATAATCTGGTAACTTTCATTCTTAACTGTCCCTACTTATTTTCTTAGGATTCTCTAGTTATTATTGGATATTAGTATGGAATCTTTGCAAATTCTTTTTTCTTTTTCTAATTATCAGTTGCATGATTTTGTTAGTAAACTGTACTCCTGTTCTATGTACTATTTTTTTT
>NW_025788295.1:0-9353 GCF_021130785.1 Homalodisca vitripennis
GTGAAAGTAACGAAAAATGTAACAATGAGGTTTAGCAGTTCTAAAAAATGTATTGAGGGAAACATATAATTTTTGCAAATGTTTCTTCTGCTTGCTTTTTTTGGACTAACCATTTCTTTTCATGGAAGAAAAATCATTGGCTTTGGGAAATTATGTTCATTTTAAATTGTGTCGACAAGACAAAACTTTTATTTTATTTAACGTTTTTCACTGAGGAAAAACAAAATAGTTGCGTTAAAAACTTAACAGTAAAAATAAACGATTTATTGTCAAAAAAGTAGTTTTTGCATTTCAAATGAGACTATTCATAAAAAAAAAATTTGTTCCACGATCAATTCTGGCTTAAACCATGCTGTAAGCAAATCCAACAGTAATTATTAAATAATTATAAAAAAGGTGACATATTCTTTGTAAAATGTATTACCCTCAAGAGCTATGATTCCTACAACCAAACTTTTTTTTAGGTTCCATCCGTTACACGAATAACGGTTTAAAAATAAATGCACCACAACAGAATTAATTTGATAACAATATTTAAACTTTCTAACACGAGTAATTGTAAAAAATTCTCTACACACACACTTAGATATTATAGATTTTTGAGGATTTTGTACAGTTCTAGCCTAGTTTTACGGTAAAATTCTAAACGTTTGTATAATTTGGAAGGGAAATGTCCAAACAGAGCAGAAATGAGGAGGAAATCTCACAAAATTTACCCACCGTGAGAGAAACGGACAGACTGAGATCTGGCAAGGACAAAGTCTATCAACAAACGATATAAGCGGTTACTTACGTGCATGTTATAAACAAATGCGGGGCAATGGTCGACAATGTCATCACTGCTTTTTCGCTCAAGTAATGTTGTAACCAGCGGAGAATTCCAATTAAAAATACATTACTAGTATGTACACATTATTGACAAATATCTGATTTGCCCTTTTAAACAAAAAACCCAATCGCTCTGCTCTGATATGTATTGGTATTGGTCTCATATTATATTTGTAAGTATTGAAAAACTTAGTGACTAAGTCAATTGTTACTTGAAAGCGCAATCAGGATATGGAGGTTCCGAAAATGCGAATTTTTCGTTTAGTAAAAAAATGTAAAGACACGATTTAAGTTTAAATGCGTTTGTGTTTTAATGTTTATTGTGTGTTTCATCATTTACAAAGCTTTTGTATTTTAAACTTCTCAAAAATAAATGTGATATGTATGATACCTCTCCCTAAACAAGAAACATCATTTAAAAATTTAAAATAAACTTAATTTAAAAAATAAGTTTAAAATAGTTGCTGTTATTTAATAAACCGGTATTGCATTTTCTGTCTTATTTTTTGTATAATGTTGATTAATTAAAGCATTATTTTTTTAAACTTTGTGTTTTTGTTTAATATTAGCCTATTTTACATAAATTCTCTACGAAATTACATCATCTATAAATACGTTTTGGGGTTATAAAGTTTGCGTGTTTATCACCCATTTAATGAAGTTAATGAACTTCAACATCTAAAACAATGCATGTTTTTCAAGACCGGAATTTTAACATTTTTTTGGCTGATATCTCAGAAATGGGGGGTTTTAGAGGTCTGGGACGTATTTTTTTTAAATTTTCAGCTCATCTGACATAAAATCCAATACATTTATAACAACTATATTTACACCATAAAAAACACCAGTTTCGCTTTATTTCCGTCCTTTCCTAGAAAATCAGGCGAATCTTTCGCTTCGCTAGCCATAGCAATCGCTAGACAAAAGCGTTTCTGGACATATGTTTTAATATGGAACTTTGTTCATTATTTTGATGAAAGGGAAAACCACGCTGAGAAGTTGTGTCGGGTTACTCATCAGACATGTATGTTTATAGCAGCATGACCATATTACTGAATATTAAGTATATTCAATTTAGTTTGTAATGCTATAGTGGTTATATGCATTTTATTTTAATTTGCTACCAATGTAAGTGGATTTTTAATCTGTTTTGTAGTATGAGAATTTATATAAATAAATTGAACCCGATTTTAAACCCATCCGGGAACTTGCCACAGCATTACTATGTCGGCAAACAGCGACTGAAAAAATCTTCTCCGAGCTGCACTTGTGCTCTTTCTATATGCTAAAGATCACGTAGTTGTTTGTTTTTACGCTATATCACAGTAGTGTGTCCAACAACATCCTCAATGATTAAATCGTTTCCGTTTCATTGTTGTTATGTGGCACACTGGAACCACAACTAATTGCTTGTTTTGTTATTGTTAACATTTTACCATGTACTTCAACTTTTGTCACTTCAACGTTTTGCTTACGTTCTTGCAGGGAGTATATACGTAGGAGTACTTCTTTTTTTAGTGGCCATCATGAACAGAGACAAAACCTGTAAAGCATCTATACTTAGAACTTATTAGTTTGGTGGTTCTAAAGATTCAATAATTAATACAAGTATTTTAGCTCTTACAGGTATAGATGCATACAATACATTTAGGGCGAAATTTTAGAAAAAGTTGGTATACGAGTGTTTAATTTAGTACAATGTCAAAGCTGCTGTTCAAGAGAGGCTATTAAATAAAACCTTTTTCAAGACCATTCTATAAACCTTACGATATCAAATTCTATATAGTACCTACATGTCCAGAAAAATAAACAGTTATCTACATGTTAAGTGCATATGGATGGTTAAACTTCCTTTTAAATGATGCCTGTAACAGCTATAAAATGTAGTTTCCATAATATATTACAATCTCTGACGATAAAAAAAAAAAATAAAGTATTACAGTAAGAAAACTTACATATAAAGAATTACGATCTTGTTACTCTTGTAGTACGGAGCATATCTATCTAGTCTTCAAGGAAACCATAGTTCGCCACAACAAATGGATAAGAATTTAATATAAGTGTTTAATGATTCCTGATAAAATGAAATTTGGTGTCCTGCTAAGCATTTTAAAAGGTACTCAATTTATATTTAAGGACCCATCAAATAACTAAACCAAACCCTAAATATAATCGACACAAGCTAGCCTATTTTACTTAACGCATACGGAAAATAAAAATAGCTGTGAGAAAAGCAGTGATGGACCGTTCTAGCGATAAACTACAAGAAAGCCTGCTTCTCACTGACTCAGTGACATTTTCGTTGTGCGAGCAGCTACAACGGAAGCAGCAACACTGCTGCTATCTCTCTTTGGAATTGGCTTGTTGTTTCGCTTCACTTACTGTTAACAGGCTGCCTGCAGAGACTGCACCAGTTCCAACAGGTTTCGCTTCTCCTCTAGGACTGAAGAGAGGTCCTCCTGAGCTGTAGTCAGACAGGGACCTATCACACAACACAGTTAGAGTGCTATCTCTTGCAGAAGGCTTCACTACTGTTGGCAGCTGCCTGCAGAGACTGCACCAGTTCCAAACAGGTTTCGCTTCTCCTCTAGGACTGAAAGAGAGGTCACTCCTGAGCTGTAGTCAGACAGGACCTATCACACAAACACAGTTAGAGTGCTTATCTCTTGCAGAAGGCTTCACTATTGTTGGTAGCTGCCTGCAGAGACTGCACCAGTTAACAGGTTTTCGCTTCTCCTCTAGGAGACTGAAGAGAGGTCCTCATCTGAGCTGTAGGTCAGATGGACCTATCACTCCACAATATAGTTAGAGTGCTATCTTCACTTCTCTGCAGAAGGCTTCACTACTGTTTGGCGCTGCCATGCAGAGACTGCCACCTCAGTTCAACAGGTTTCGCTTCTCCCTCTTGGACTGAAGAGAGGTTCCTCCTGAGCTGTAGTCAGACAGGACCTATCACACAACACAGTTAGAGTGCTCTCTCTTGCAGAAGGCTTCACTACTGTTGGCAGCTGCCTGCAGAGACTGCACCAGTTCCAACCAGGTTTCGCTTCTCCTCTCAGTGACCTGAAGAGAGGTCCTCCCTGAGCTGTAGTCAGAACAGGGACCTATCACCACAACACAGTTAGAGTGCTATCTCTTGCAGAAGGCTTCACTACTGTTGCAGCAGCTTCCCTGCAGAGAGACTGGCAACCAGTTCCAAACAGGTTTTCCGCTTCACCCTCTAGGACTGAAGAGAAGGGACCTCCTGTGCTGTTGTCAGATAGGACCTATCACACAATATAGTTAGAGTGCATCTCTCTTGCAGAAGGCGTCACTACTGTTACAGGCATGCCTGCAGAGGATGCTGCACCAGTTCCAACAGGTTTTCGCTTCTCCTCTAGGACTGAAAGAGAGGTCCTCCTGAGCTGTAGTCAGACAGGACCTATCACACAACACAGTTAAGAGTGCTATCTCTTGCAGAAGGCTTCACTACTGTTGGCAGCTGCCTGCAGAGACTGCACCAGTTCCAACAGGTTTCGCTTCTCCTCTAGGGCTGAAGAGAGGTCCTCCTGAGCTGTCATTCAGAAGGACCTATCAAAAACAACACAGTGTAGGAGAGTGCTATCTCTTGCATGAAGGTTCACTACTGTAACAGGCCCTGCCAGCAGAGACTGCCACCCAGTTCCAACAGTGTTTCGCTTCTTCCTCTAGGGATGAAGAGAGGGTCCTCCTGAGCTGTAGTCAGGACAGGACCTATCACACAACACAGTTAGAATGCTATCTTTGCAGAAGGGCTTCACTACTGTTAACAGGCTGCCTGCAGAGATTGCACCAGTTCCAACAGGTTTCGCTTCTCCTTATGGACTGAAGAGAGGTCCGCCTGAGCTGTAGTCAGACAGGACCTATCACACAACACAGTTAGAGTGCTATCTCTTGCAGAAGGGCTTCACTACTGTTGGCAGGCTGACCTGCATAGACTGCAACTAGTTCCAACAGGTTTTCGCTTCTCTCTAGGACTGAAGAGAGGTCCTCCTGAGCTGTAGTCAGGACAGGAACCTATCACACAAACAGTTAGGAGTGCTATCTCTTGCAGAAGGCGTTCACTACTGTTACTGGGCTGCTGCAGAGACATGCAACCAGTTTCAAACAGTGTTTCGCTTTTCCTCTGAGGACCTGAAGACGAGGGTCTCCTGAGCTGTAGTCAGATTAGGACCTATCAGCACAACCACAGTTAGAGTGCTATCTCCTTGCAGACAGGCTTCACTTACTGTTGGCAGCTGCCTGCAGAGACTGCACCTAGTTTCCCAACAGGGTTTCGCTTCTCCTCTAGGACGAAGAGAGGTCCTCCTGTGCTGTAGTCAGACAGGACCTAAATCACACAACACAGTTAGAGTGCTATCTCTTGCAGAAGGCTTCACTACTGTTGGCCAGCTGCTGCTGCAGAGACTGCACCAGATTCCAACAGGTTTCGCTTCTCTCCTCTAGGACTGAAGAGAGGTCCTCCTGAGCTGTAGTCAGAACAGGAACCTATCATCACACAACACAGTTAGAATGCTATCTCTTTGCAGAAGGCTTCACTACTGTTGGCAGGCTGCCTGCAGAGAGACCTGCAACCAGTTCGCAACAGGTTTTCGCTTCTCCTCTATAGGACTGTTGAGAGGTCCTCCTGAGCTGTAGTCAGACAGGACCTATAACACAACACAGTTTTAGAGTGCTATCTCTTGCTGAAGGCTTCACTACTGTTGGCAGGACTAGCCTGCATAGGACCTGAACTAGTTCCAAACAGGTTTCGCTTCTCCTCTTGGACTGTAGAGAGGTCCTCCTGAGCTGTAGTCAGACAGGACCTATTCACACTACACCAGTTTAGAGTGCTAATTCCCTTTTCCTTTTGCAGAAAAGGCTTCACTATCTGTTATGGCGATCGCCTGCAGAGACTGCACCAGTTTTCAACAGGTTTCGCTTCCTCCTCTAGAGGACTGAAGAAGAGGTCCTCCTGAGATGTAGTCAGACGAGGCCTAATCACACAACACCGTTAGAGTGCTATCTCTTGCAGAAGGCTTCACTATGTTGGCAGCTTGCCTGCATAGACTGCACTAGTTCCATACAGGTTTCGCTTCTCTCTAGGGACTGAAGAGAGGTCCTCCTGAGCTGTATAGTCAGACGCAGGACCTATCACACAAACACAGTTAGAATTGCTATCTCTTGCAGAGGCTTCACTACTGTTACACGGCTGCCTGCTAGGAGATTGCACCTCATGAGCTGTAGTCAGACTGGACCTATCACACAACCACAGTTAGAGTGCCTATCATCTTGACCCAGAAGGCTTCACTACTGTTGGCAGGCTGCCTGCAGAGACGGCACCAGTTCTCAAAGGTTTCGCTTTTATCCTCTAGGAACTGAAGAGAGGTCTCCTGAGCTGTAGTCAGACAGGACCTATCACACAACCAGATAGAGTGTGCTATCTCTTGCAGAAGGCCTTCACAACTGTTACAGGCTGCTGCAGAGTTGCACCAGTTCCAATCAGGTTTGTTTTTTTTTTCGCTTATCCATCTAGGGACTGGAAGAGAGGTCCTCCTGAGCTGTGTCAGACAGGACCCTATCACACAACACAGTTAGAGTGCCATCTCTTGCACAGGAAAGGACTTCGACATAAGGTGTTACAGGCTGCCTGCAGGAGATTGCACCAGTTCAACAGGTTTTCGCTTATCCTCTAGGGATGAAGAGCAGGTCCTCATGAGCTGTAGTTCAGACAGGACCTATCACCACAACCACAGTTAGAGGTGCTATCTCTTGCAGAAGGTCTTCACTTACTTGTTGGCAGTGCCTGCAGAGAGATTGCACCTGTTCTCCAAACAGGGTTTCGCCTTTTCTCTCTAGGACTTGAAGAGGAGGTCCTCCTCTGAGCTGTATTCATAGATAGGGGACTACTCCAAACAATACACAGTTAGACACTACTGTTGGCAGCTGCCTGACAGAGACTGCCACCAGTATCCAACACTACACCTTGTACTACACCCACAGGTTGTTCCTGACTTGTAATAATCCTTCTTGTATTGGAGCCAAAGCTTACACAAAAAAACCTCCCAGAATGAACATCTAGGACTTAACCGATGTCATTTTTTAACGAAGAGGACTTTCATCAGCTGGTTTTTTATACTTTACAAGTGTTCTATCTACAATGCATTAAAGTCAAACTATAACCCTTACCATCTTTGATAAAAAAAAAAAAAAAAAAAAAGACTATTACTTTAATTTATTAAAACTAATTAACATTTAACAATTGTAATTTATATTATTGAAACCTATTGCATATTTTTGAATTTTTTTGATACTCTTATACAAATTTTAAAAGTAGAAAAATAAATTTATACTTGATCATTGTTTTGAACGAAATTTATATCTATGCAAATATTGTTTCTTTAATTGATTTAATATGATCTAGTCACTAGATTATCACTGGACCTGAGTATTGTGGGGTCTCTTCCTGACAGCGGACGGCACGCAACATGGTTCTACTTCATTTGATTTTCTCACATTGACGGCAAGGCGGCGGCTGTAGGTCACGTCTGTTCTCACAATGCGCAGGGACTCAGTGCCAGCTGGGTCTTGCGAGGGGGGTGGCGGTCTCCCCATGAGGGGGGAAGTGGTGGGGGCTCCACGTGCAGCACCCCGTCCTCCGTCCGATTGCAACGTCGCCAGTTACGCAGACATTCAAGTCCGTCCAGGGGAGATGGGGTTTCCTGGCGATGTTAAATATTGGCACTCTTCCTGGTCTTCAACCAGCCTCAAACGGATATCCTCTCCAGAGTTATCTGGGCATACCATTCAATCCCAAAAAATATCAAAGCCTGATCGCAATTATTGGCAAATTGTGACAGGGAATAATGTCTATGTTTTCTCATATGAATGAATTATTATGAGGCATTCTTCACGGTGTAATTAAAGTAAACAAGGAAGAGGGTTCAATTTTAAAATCATAAAAAGAATTATACCTTAGATGGAATATTGAATGAAAGGATTTTCTTACAACTATAATCCAAAAATTTATTTATATTTAAAAACATAAATTAAAAAAAATTGAAGCACTAAGGCGTCGAAAAATGCAATTATGCCTAAGAATCTTTTTAAAGAACTGAAATGCTTTTGAAACATACTTCGATTGGGAATATAAAATTTCAGATATTTTCCATGCCAAATCTGAATATTGTCGAACCAACGTGATAAAGTAAAATAGTGTAGATACTTAGAGCCAAACATTGTTATTCTGTATTGTTTCCCGAATAAACACAGTTTATCATATGTCATTGTCATGGAACGGAAATTAAAAATTTTACAAAGCCATCATTACTGTAGGTTTCATTTGAGATTGTGGAGGTCGTAGCGTTAGCAGGAGAAAAAATACCAATTTTAAAAACAATCAACAGAACCGTAATTGATAAAATTGTATCATATATCTAAAAAATGGTTAGTAAATGATTAATATCTAATAATGGGATTTTATTTTCACAAGCAACGTAATGCTAGTTTATATTATGTAGGCAAGTTTTATTGGACATTTTTGTTTTCATTCATTTTGTTACAAATTTCCTTATAAACACGTTTGTTACTGTTATTTCATAAGGACAATATTTTTATAATAAACAATTTTTATACATGAAAACAATGTCTTTCCAGTAATTGTTTTGATACTCAATAAATTAGAAACACTTATAATAACACAAACTATTTTTTTAATAATCACCACTTATGGATGATATCACATAACCAATACCAAATAGGATTATGCCAAAATAACACTCACAAGTGCTATTAAAAAACATTTCTCAACAAGCACTTACTTCTTATAAGGACACACTATGTGGTTTTGTAGATTTAATTTATTTCGAGAGTAAAAACAAATTAAAGTTCACAACACAATTAGAATTCTTACTGAAGACTTTTTGGATGAATTGGAAATAAATTTTAAACCAGTTGTCTGTTATTAATAAAATTGTAATTTTTATTTTGGAGCGAGGCATTTTGAAACCCAAAAGGTGTCATCGTCATCGACTCCCATTAATTTAAGCATTAGGTATGTTTATTCAAAACATTTTTAACCATTTAAAAATTATTAAGAGTGGAGAGAGGACTTAGCTTCGACAGGCCAGAGGTGTGGAGATGGATCTCCTGTCCTCGAGCGAGGTCCGCCAGCCCCGCTATCGTGCTCATGCTGAGACCCAAACTCCGTATTGACTATCCGCATGGTGAGCAAGTTCTGGAACCAGCAACCGCTGCCCCACCCCCGCTCCCATACACCCCTTGTCGGGGGGCTGGGGAGGTCCACTCGGTGGTGAGTCGAGGCAGGGCCTCTGAAACACACCTACCGGGCTTGGTGGTATCCCCGCCCCTCCAGCCAGACACCTCAGACCGAGCCCCTTGATCCGCATTAAGAACTTGCTCTGCAAAACACACCGACAAAACAATTGTTCATAATTCATTCTATGTTACACATTTATTATAGCACAGTGTGGTGAAAATGTTATTGTAATCATACTAAACAAGAAAGT
>NW_025788296.1:0-10228 GCF_021130785.1 Homalodisca vitripennis
GTTAGAACAAAAAAGAAGGTGAAAGGAAATAAGTCAAAACGTACATGGGAAGAAAAAGACATTGCAGATGTAAGCTCTATAGAGTTTACTCGTGCGAATTTCTTGTCAAATGATTATTTTTCCTGTAAAACTGTTTGAAATGTTCTTTGATGACGAGGTCGTAGAGTACATTGTTTATTGCACTAATCAATATTCCCTAGAAAAAGGAAACATAAACTTTTCTACATCAAAAAATGAAATACGTCTGTTTTTCGCCATTCTTTTTCTATCAAGATACGAACACAATGGCTCGTTACAGAATGTACTGGGAAACGCCAGAGGACACCAAATCATGAAGCAGTTTCACGTGCAATTTTCACGTACTCGTTTTCAGGATATCCTTGAAAAACATTCACTTCTGTGCAAATGATAAATTAGACAAAGATGGACAATTTAGCCCAAAGTTCGCTCTGTTATGTGCCATTCAAAGCGAGCGATGGCTTCGTTTACTATCCCAGGTGACATTTACATTATCCATTGATGAATGCCATGGGTACCTTATTTTGGAAGGCACGGGTTGAAACAACATATCCATGGGAAGCCTATCCGATTCGGATATAAAGTTTTGGATATTAGCTACAAGGTTAGGCTAACGCTATTCAAGCGGAACCGTATCATACAAAGCGACTGGAGCAACTATTCCTGATCTCGGTGTGGGAAGCTCAGTTGTCATTGATCTTAATATCCTGAACTCCCACCAGGACAGAAAATTAAGTTTGTTGTTTTTCGACAACTTCTTTAACATCTTTAAAACTGCTTGAAGCGTTAAAAAACAGGGAGTATCATGGTACAGGGACCATAAGGGTAGACAGAGTTGAGGATGCCCATCTTCGTATAACCTCAAGATCACAAGAAATAACCAAGAGGTACTTTCCATCAAATAAACTGAACACAGACACCACATAATAACACTTGTAAGATACAAGGACAAACAGTGTTTTTACTATAGCTCGACAGCAACAGGCGTTCATCCTGACGGGAAAGCAAAGCGTTGGTCCCTCTAACAATAAAAAAACACATCGTAGTGCCACAGTCCAAACTGGTGTCAATTGGTACAAAATGAATATGGGGTGGGGGGGTGGATAGGCTAGATGAAAATGTTTCTACCTACCGTATTCAGATTCGCAACAAAAAGTGGTATTGGCCAATGGTTGCATACCATGCTGAATGTGAGTATGAATAATGTCTTGGATTTTATACAGAATGACTCAAAAGGAGCTGAAGAAACAATTAAGATCTTCTTGGATTCACCGCCTACAACATTGTCCCGTAACTACATGCGAACATGCACAAGCCATCGAATCCTCTGCAGGAGACGTCCAAGCCAGACAGTATCCAGTAGGGTGTTGCCTGAAATCCCCGATTCAGTGGAAAAGATCATCATTTAGAAACAGTTCAAAAGCAAATTCGCTGCGCACTGTGTTCCAAAGCAACAAGGAAACGGTGCAAGACTTGTCAATGTTGGATGCCATGTGCTTTGTGCGGAGGCTTTCCATACTTCCTGAGGAAGGTTAAATCCACTATACAATCCTTTCCTGATATGTAATCTAATCATAAATACTGTAATGGAACAATAAAAGCATCATTATTTTCCATTTTTTAACTTATTTTAAAACCACCCCTTTCATTCCCACTGTCGACAAATGTCTACATTAGCCTCTATTCTCTAACTGCACCACCCGTTCATAAGCCCACTGTCCGACATATGTCGACATGCTATAATTTATTGTTATTAATTTATTAAATTTACATATTACATACTAAAACTATAGTTAAACATAACTGATAATAAAAGCAAATAACCAAAGGCCAACCAAAAAAAAAATCTGACAAAAAAAAAATTACAAATATTAAAATTTGGCGCATTAAAACGGGTTTAGCGTTACAAGTACGTAAATACTTGATATTAGAGTATCTAGTATTTAAAACGTATACCCCGTACGACAATACGTAATTACAAGTATCCAGTATTTAAAGCATTACAAAGTACTGTGGTAAATAATGATTCTAGAGTATCTAGTATTTAAAACGTTACCGAGTATCGACAATACTGATTACAAGTATCCAGTATTTAAAATCGTTACAAGTACGTTAAATACTGAATTTAGAGTAATCTAGTATTTAAAATCGTTTACCGACAGTAACTGAACAATACTGAATACAAGTATCCAGTATTTAAAGCGTTACAAGTTACGTAAATTACTGGATTTAGAGTAATCTAGTATTTTAAAAACGTTACCAGTACGACAATAACTGATTACAAGTATCCAGTTACTTTAAAGCGCTACAAGTACGTAAATACTGATTTAGAGTGTCTAGTATTTTAAAACGTTACCAGTACGGAGCAATACTGATTACAAGTATCCGAGGTATTTTAACAGCGTTACAAGTACGTAAGATACTGATTATAGAGTCGTCTAGTATTTAAAACGTTTACCAAAGTACGACCAATACTGATTTACAAGTATCCAGTATTTAAAACGTTAACTAGTACCGGAGATTACTGATTTCAAGTATCCAGTTATTTAAAACGTTACAAGTAACGTAAATACTGATTTAGGAGTATCTATTATTTAAAAAAACGTTACCAGTACGACAATACTGGTTACACTACAGTATCCAGTATTTAAAGTCGTTAACAAGTACGTAAATACTGATTTAGAGTATCTAGTATTTTAAAAACGGTTACCAGATACGACAATACTAATTACATGTATCCAGTATTTAAAGCGTCACAAGTACGTAGAATACTGATTTAGAGTATCTAGTATTTTAAACTCGTTACCAGTACGACAATACTAATTACAAGTATCCAGTATTTAAAGCGTTACAAGTACGTAAATACTGGTTTAGGGTATCTAGTATTTAAAACGTTACCAGTACGACCATACTAATTTTACAAGTATGCCCATAATTTAAAGCGTTTACAAGTATGCAGTATTTTAAAGCGTTACAAGTAGGTAAATACTGATTTAGAGTTATCTATTATTTAAAAAACGTTACCTGTACGACTATACTAATTACAAGTATCCCATTATTTTAAAGCGTTACAAGTACAGCAGTATTTAAAGCGTCACAAGACTACGTATAATACTGATTTAGAGTATCTAGTATTTTATTAAAACGTTACAGTACGACAATACTCAATTACAAGTATCTTTTCAGTCATTTAAAAGGTTTCAAGTACGAAATACTGGTTTAGAGTATCTAGATTTAAACGTTAGACCCAGATTACGACAAATACTAAATTACAAGTATCCATTATTTAAAAGCGTTACAAGTATTGCAGGATTTAACGCGTTACAAGTAGGTAAATATTGATTTAGAGTATCTCTTATCTTAAAAAAACGTTACCAGTACGACAATACTAATTTCAAGTATCCCATTATTTTAAAGCGTTACAAGGTATGCAGTATTTAAAGCGTTACAAGTAGGTAAATACTGATTTTAGGAGTATCTATTATTTAAAACGTTACCAGTACGACAATACTGATTACAAGGGTATCCAGTATTTAAAAGCGTTACAAGTACGTAAATACTGATTTACCTGAGTGTCTAGTATTTAAAACGTTACCAAGTACGGTACAATACTAATTACAAAAGTATCCAGTATTTAAAGCGTTACATGTACCGTAAATACTGATTTAGGAGTATTCTGGTATTTAAAAACGTTACCAGTACGGGACACATAGCTAATTACAAAGTATTCCATTATTTAAAGCGTTACAAGTAATGGCAGTATTTAAAGCGTTACAAGTAGGTAAATACTGATTTAGAGTATTCTATTATTTAAAACGTTACCACGTACGACATATACTGATATAACAAGTATGTCCAGTATTTTAAAGCGTTACAAGTACGTAAATAACTGATTTAGAGTATTCTAGTACTTTAAAACGTTACCAGTACGGACAATACTGGATTAACAAGTAATGCAGTATTTTAAAGCGTTTACAAGTACGGTAAAATACTGATTTAGACGTATTCCTAGTATTTAAAAATGTTACCAGTACGACAATACTGATCTACAAGGTATCCAGTATTTAAAGCGTTACAAGTACGTGAATCCTGAATTTAGAGTAATCTAGTATTTATAAAACGTTACCAGTACGAACAATACTGATTACAAGTATCCAGTATTCTGTAACTAGTATTTGTAATCAGTATCGTTCGAGTAACGGTTATCAGAAGTAAAACGGTTACAGGTTAGAATACTTGGTTTATCCCATCTTTCTAGTCGCTAACATCATCCCTGGTGACATACAGTCCCGGGAACATGTAGGGAAGCGCAGCCCTGATGCATACAGACAGCCTGTAGCCGCGGGTTACCTCAACATTAGCGATCGTAAGCTACAGATCACCGCGGCTTGGACATTCGGCTTTCTCTGCCGGACTTCTAGACCAAGCGGATTCTCTGTTAAATTGGTTGCACTGATCGTTACCGCAAAGGAGGGTTTTCTCCCGGGAACATAATAGTCAGGGAAGTATACAGATTGACATGGGAAACGTGGGTAAAGAAAGGGCGGCACTCCTATCATGGATGACGGACTCTCCCTAAACATCTAGAGAGGTCCATTTGTGGGATCCCGCTTTGTTTAAAATTGTGAAAACAGGTACCTATAAAATTAGATTTATTCCTTATATTTGACAATAAAAGATTGTTACAATGTTAATAATGGTTCAAAATATAAGCGAACAATTGATGTAGTGTGATTTGTTGGGGATTTTCAAATCTTCATAGATAAACCATTCATACTTTTTTATCATAATAGGGATATGCTGTTTACCTTCCGGGACAGCGTCACTGATTTCAATCTAATCGACGTTTTTATAGTGCAGGACGAAGGAACTGATCACCTGAGATGTGTGGTGGGTGTGTGTCGAGATGAAAGGAGGGACCTGCAGTGAGGGATATTTTATTTATTTATTTATTTATTTATTTACATACGGTATACACCATTTCACCTATTTGTTATAGGTATTGAAGGAAAACATACAAGAGGACTTGGTATATAAAACAAAATCTTACATAAATAGTTTACATTGCATCACATGCTAAAGAGCAAACAGAAGCAAAAAAATAAACGCAAAACACAAGTGCCAAATACCATCAACATCGTGAATAAAAAGAAAAAATTACAACAAGCAATTATAGTTCAATTAAACAAGTGCACACATGAAGGTGGAAACCGTAATAAAATAAGGACTTTAATTAAAGTACCGGTAGCGGTATAAAACTATAGACGTATTACTTATATAACTACTGAAGACATACATAGTGCATATGATACAAATACAATACGGAAAGAAAAAAATTAAATGATTAGCGTAGCCCTTATTGTTACATTGATATAATATAAAAAAAAATCACAAGGACAACCATTTCCATTTAGCAAAATTTAAAAACATGCTACAATACATGCAAATTTTGATGCTTATTATAATAAATCTATGAAAACAAAAGGTTGTTTAAGAAAACATAGCACAAGCAATATATAACACTTCACCAAGAATACCATCTCTATTCAGTGAAATATACAATATGCGACAATACTATGCAGGGTTTTTGATGCCATTTAAATATAAATCAATAAGTGGTTAACCATACAAAAAACTCCAAAACACAAAAAAACAGCAAGCAATAATATAACGTTCAGTGGTCAGGCAGCTTTCAACATGTGGCCAGAGAGATCATTTAGTGACCTCCCTCATGAATATTGCCCCCCCCCCCCCACGTAGCGTTTTCTACTGTCCTTTATTTATTTTACATCAAGTACTATACTATTGAAAAATATCGAATCTTTTATAAGCATACCTAATAAACTTATATATTGGTAAGGAAACTATGGGTTTTCCGGACACTTTGCACTACCGTTTCGAGAATGCTGCAATTCTGTATCTCTTTCCCCTTAGGTAATTAAACTAAACCAAACCACATAAATTACAAACTAGGTTTTAAACATAAATACACAATCATGCCCGAGCGTTTGTGACACGCCATTATGTTAGGAACTACCCCAAAAAAAACTTTTTTTTTTTTTTTTTCCAACATTTGATGTGTCAACTTCAAGTATACTCTACAGGCTAAAATACGCACTTAATAAAAGACTAAAACCACAACACTAATCATTAAAAAACTTGAACTACAGAATACAGGTTCACCAATTAACGGTCGTGCAATTCGTCGAACCTAACCACCTATGTTGCTGATCAGAGGGACCAATAGTAAATTGGCGAATCGTCACGCCAGAAAACAAGATGGCGTCCCAATATAAAAAGGTACAGTTGGGAACAGGAATGGGCCTCCTTCTTTTTTATTATCTGGTTCATGCTAGATGAACTTCTTTGAAACCATTACTGGTTGACTCCGCCATTGGTGGTTGTGATTCGTGTGAAGCGTGTGCACAAACGCCTTGTTTATTTTAACCTAGTTTGTAATTATGTGTTAGGTTTAGTTTTTATTTTTACCTGAAGAACTAGAGATTCAGATTGCAGATCTCGAATACGTAGTGTTACTGATGTGTTTTGTTTTACTGAAAACGATGACAAATTGTCCGCGAACAAACCCTTTTTCGTTCAAAATCCTTCCACATCGTCAAAAATAAACTTCAAACAAAGAAATTAATCTATATATATATATAGTTGAATGTTTGTGTGTTTGTCCTTTTTAGACTCAGAAACTATTTGACCGATCATTATGAAAATTTTTATGTATATGTATTTTTCCACGTAGAAGGTTTATATGCTATGCCCATTGATGTAACTCACCACCAAAAGGCGCTGCAAAATATATAAGTTATCAAAGTGTCTGCACATTGTAAACTACAATTACGAGATAGTTGTGTACAATATGTAAAGGCGCTAAGTTTTTATGGATATTTGTCTTTCAAATGAATTTCTGTTTGGCCTTATAGCTTGAATGTTAGACCACTTTATTATTAATTACAGGTACGTGTACAATGGCTATAAACATAAACTTTTGGCAGATTTTCTTGATAGTGTCAACAAGGTAAAATCTACATCGGCGTTGGACAATATAATTCACTTGAACCAGAAGTGCTCATACACGAGCAAAGGTTACAAAAAGTGTTGCGAAGCCGCGGGGGAAACAGCTAGTTTTTATTATATTATATTATATATATATGATATATACTACCAGTAGTAAATCATGATCTAAGTTACTTCGCCGCAAAACTTCCTTAACCAAACTTTCAAAAATTCCATTAGTTAAATTTTAGTCTCGACACCGGTATTTATAACCTTCCAGCTAGCAAATTAAAGGATCTTTATCCTGCAGTATGGGGTGAATATTCATCCAAATCATTTATTAGTCAAAGTAATATTTAATAGTCAAATTATTTTAAGCTACCACGCTGTTCGGAAGGAATAATTTAAAATGTAAACTAGGTTACTCTTAAACTAAATTAGGACTGAATTAGGAATTTTTTTTATTTTAATGCTAGATAATTCTAAGCTTAAACGTTATTAAGGGGAGCGCACTTACGTAAAAATATCTCCAAAAATTTACAAAATAAATAAATTTTTTTTTTTTTTTTTTTTATTAAAGTTTGGATTTTCCCGATAACAATGGTGGTTATTAAATTTTTTTTGTAATGATGACTATGAATGTTGTCCGAAATTATTTTTTTTTAAACTAGGCCTGCAGGCAAGTTATCGGGCCTGTTATAGCTAGTCACACTTTGAATGGTGCTGTTTATAGTACTACTTCGTTGCAGTCATGTTCATGATTTGGTTGGCAGTTGACAGTTTGGTTATGTTCAACACTTCTACACTCTAACCAAACAAAACATCTGTTTTATAACCATTGCTTATAACCTAGGTAGCATACATAGTTTTGGTTACTGACATTTCTGTTTTTAGAGAGTGAAAATTACGTAAATGATTATGGTTTTTTTGTGAGTTTTAGTGGAGAGTTCTGAGTATTTTTTGTTATAAGAGTGTAGTGAATATTTATAATGCCACGTTCAAAGCCTGTCACTTTTCAAGAAACGCGTTTTCTAAGGAAACTCGAACATAACCCTTGCCAAACTAGTCCTAGGCTAGTTTCTCAGGATCAAGTAACAATCGAGGTACCAATACTCCAAATGTGGACTAGGCCAAGACCTCAAAAGTGCATCTTCTAAGACAGGTCAGTCCTTTTTTGAATCAGTACCAATTGAATGAAAATGATGAGTCTGAAAACTGGTATTAGTTAATATAGGATTGTTGAATGAGGCTCTTAGTAACGTTTTCAGTGTTGTAAAAATTGCCATGGCCAACTTGTTTACAAATGAGTAAAACAACATTGTAGGGCCCATTAGGCATCCAAAAATTATAGTCAGCTGTACTGATTGTGTCTAGAAAACACTGATTACTGTGACAAAACTCTGAAATTAGTCAGGGCCTAACACATAAATCAGAATGAAGCAAAGTCTGATAGGCCCTAAACACATTTTATGACCTAAATCTCTACGTTTGGTTTTATGCTGATGCGTAACATAGGCAAAGGTAGAGGTGGCCCTGCGGAGAAAAATTTGCGCTTTTATGGAATCTTACACCTTTCCGCCTTTGAGATATCATGAACATGAGCATTACTTGGGTTCAAATTGCTGAGTTTAGTGTGTAAGAAGTCTCAATGCAACAAGGTGCTGTGCAAGGAAGCTGTATCGGGATAATGATGGTTGCAGAGACACTCGCTATAGCTGCTGATGGCTCATGGCAGAAAGCGGGGTCACCTTTCACTCTAAATGGGAGTGGTTCATCAGTGACATCTTTATCAACGGTAAGGTCCTAGACATCGAGATTTTATCCTAAATTATTGCATGATTGCACTAATAGACCTAAAAACAACAAACGACAATGGTGATGTGGCTGTATCGCACAAACTTTGAAAGGTTCTTAGTGGAGGACCACTGGGAAGTTGCTGGAGCAGTACGCAAATTTTTTTCAGCGCTCGCAGGCATTTGTATGAGGCTCGTTACCTTGAATACCTTGAGTGATGGAGACAGCATGGCGTTACTCCAGTGTATGCGAGCCAAAAAGCCCTATGGGAGTGATACTGCCATAACAAAGATAGAATGCATAGGCCATGTCCAGAAATCGGGATGGAGATCGGAGATTAAAAAAAATCTAAAAAGCTAAGAACTAAAAACACTCCCTGACGGCTCACGACTTGGCGGCAAGAACAAGCTAACAGATTTTCTGCCATTATTCGAGCTCCTAAAAAATACTACGGGATTGGCCGAATTAGACGCAAACACCAAACTCTGTTGAAGGACATGAAAAAAGCCAATTTGGGCAGAGTTTTTCCCATGTGATGTCTTTAATTGAAAGGCCTCAACATGGGACTATGTCCAGATGATGAAGAAAGACCTGGTGTGGAGTGTTAAGTACCGGCAAAAGGCCGGTAAAATCCAATGAAAAACTGTAATGATTCATTGGCAGCCATTTTCACTTGCCTGAAAACCTAATGACATTTATTAAACCTATTTTTCAAGATCTAGCCAATCCAACTCTACTGGGCAAAATGTGACTAAGCGGAAAAAACTCAAAATCCCAATGGAGTCCCTCAACAATTGTCATTTGGAACCCTACATACCTAATAAGAACATTTGTGGAGATTAAAAACTTTGATATTTGGCTTATATGAAGCTGTATACAGCTTTTAAATGATGGTCTACATTGGGCAAAATGCAAAGTATTTCAAGAAAATAGGAGTGGTCACCAGGGCTGCATTTTTTTACAGGCAATGAAAACGCTTTGACCGGCGGCGACATTTGGGAAGGCAGAGAAAAGCTCAAGAAGATATAGAGAAAAAAATAATTAGGGACAGAAGAAAAACATACTTAAAAAGTAAAGTCTGGAGGAGGATGAAATATGAGGAGCAGGAAGGAAGAGATCAGCCAGCCTATGGCACCTGGATTGTAGCTGGAAAAAGGATAATAACAGCAGTATTTTTTTCCGTTTTTTTGTGTTTTTCCGAAAGTTGCGGTTTATCAATTACAAAAAGTACATGTTTCTCAAAAAACTACAAATGGTAGGAATATGAAATTTTTTTGTATGTTTGTAGCACTGTATTTACATATGTGGAACAACCACTAAAGAACATCACCATTTCATCTGAGTTCAATATTTATATACATACTATATACACATATTTAATATAGGTTTTTGACAAGCGTTAAAAAAA
>NW_025788297.1:0-11171 GCF_021130785.1 Homalodisca vitripennis
GGATAGCTATAACCAGCTTTGGACTCTCAAAGAGTCGGAGCCCCCAGTTTCGAAGCCGCTTATTTTTACACAAGTCTTGCGGATAGATTATCCAAAATGGCATGGAACGTTCTATATTGATAACTGTTAACCCAAATTTAATAGTTGCCTCAGCGCACCCTTCAGTCAATAGGGTGGAGACCAGGATCAAATCCATAATGTTTACAATTCCACTAAAAAACTTGTTGGAATTCCTATAGAAACAATGTAATAGACCATGGATGGTCCTAAACGCTGAGAGCTTTCCCAAAAACCAAGGATTTGGTCAAAGATGAGGAGCTTCTCAGATGCCGAAGACTTCCGAAGGCCGAGACTTGCCAGAGGCTTGAGAGGTCTAGAGGCTGAGATCTCCCCTGAGACCGAGAGATGGCAGCTCCAGGGACTGCCTGTTGACCGGGAGGTACGTATAGGCTGAGAATCCCCCGAAGACCATGGTACAACCAATAGTGGAAGCCACACAAAGGCCAGGACCTGTATATATATATACTATCGTATGGGGGACAAAGGCAGCTATCCATAAATAAATAAATTTTAAAAATTACAATTATTAAAAAGTACTTAAGAACAAAGTTCTTGAGTCATAAATTAAAAATAATATTAAAATCTTCCTCGTCCACAAAAAGCTAAATCCCAAATTACTCGAAGCCAGTTATTAGAGACCACATCCATCTAAAACCACTTCAGACCTAGCCAGAACCACCAGAAAACAATCGCAAAGGGCAGTCGTTTACAATGTGCCTCAATTTGTCTGAGAGTGTTTGCGCCACAATCACACGTCCCCTGGATCGTCAGTAATACCCCACTTGAATTTCCAGTGATTGCTTCTCCCAACCCTCAGTTCGAAAACGATTCAAATAAAACCCATTCCTTTCGAGGAATTTGCCAAGCCACCCGCTGCTTTCGTAGGGATCGGATATCAAAGAACTTGTTTCCGACCATCTGAATGATGTCCCAGATGAACGCCCAGTTAGCATTAGGCGTAAAGTTCTCCTCTAATCAACTGGAATGCTGTTCGTAGTGAAATGCGGCTTGCGTGATTTGAGGTCCGGCTATCTTGCTGAGGAAGGATCGCGCGTAACGGGCAATTCGGGATTGGACACGATCTTATTGAACTCTCTCAGAAGAGCCCTCTTTGTCGTCTAATCTCAGGTGGTGCTATATTGCTTCAGCACTGGGAGCCAAGGTGTTGGTGTTGCCTATGATAGTTCCAGTAATATTGTCCTCATGGGTCCCCCTCCCTATTAAAGAACGGACATCGACCTCTCGCACATGTGCACTATTAAGCCAGCACAGGAGCACAATATTCAGCAGGCGGTAGTACACAAGGGACAAAGAAGTGGTAGTCGTCAGTACATTTAAGCCGTTGGCTCCCCCAAGTTTGATCCAGCCAAGATGCTGTAACTATATTATAAAGCCCTTGTTTCTTCAGCTTATGCCTGCTGTCCTTTTGAAGGTGACTTTTAAGAAGTGAGCGATCGTCTATAAGGTACACACTCCCAGATACTGGCGGATGTTCACATTAATGTTTCAATTTTGACACCATCGAAGAGTTATATATAACTTGTAGTTTCGCCAGTCTTGTTATTTAAGGTGGAAACATGATACTTTCAGTTTTTTGATTAGGATATTGGATTTAAGCTTCCAGGCTCTAAAATAATCTGCGAGGACTGAAAGATCATCAGTGAGTAGCCTTTTCTGTTTTCTTTATGTCATTATGTTGGTAGGCTAAGGCAAATAATCATCCGCATAAATAAACTTTCTGGATAACGTTGTTGGGATGGTTCGGCAAGAGTATTAACACGTTTGAACAACAAAAGGAGCAGAGTAACTGAGCCCTGTGGAAGGCCGTTTTTTTAATGTGGCCCAAGGCATACTTTTTATAAGTGCCCTGTGCCGCCAGGAGGCGTTATAAATCATGTGGGTGGGTGAAGTTGTTATCGCGTCCGTAGCTTGCTACACGTGCTCCCCTGGGTAACGCTAAACGAACAGCAAATTTTTGGTAGCTGGACCGTCACTCTTGTGAATCTCCCAGTTTTATGGCCAGCTATCGAAGGCCAGGACCTGTCAAAGGCCTGGGAACTACTCAAGGCCGGGACTCGCGCAGAGGCCGAGAGGGTTCGAGGCTAAGAAACTCTCAATGTTCCAGAAACTGGCCAAAGGTGAGAAAAGTAGCTTCTTAGAGGCCAGATAACGTTGCTTCCCAGTTGGCCGGGAGGTTTTAGGGGTTGAGAACTAATGGTATGTGGGTAGTAAATTATTCTTGGTTGGTTTCTTAATTTAGAGTTTGGTACATATGTTATATAACGAGTTTTTGTTATATCAAACAGAAATATTAACAAACATATATAAAAAAGAATATTGTTTTTTCAATTTTCTCTTTAACGTCAAATTCTTATAATAACCAATCTAAATAGAGTGGGGATCTCTGCTTAATATCCTATTAACAGGTTTGAACTGCCGATGAGTGATCATATATGATACTCAGCGCCCAAGGCCTGTACTGTCCAAAGGCAGATTTTCAGGTTTCCATTCCCGTGGGGTCCACTAAAATGATTTTTTTGTCTCTTCAAAAGTAATAATTCCTACCTGTAAATACTATTTTAAGTATAAAATAAGTGTTTACCTACAAATCATATTAGAAGTAAAATTGTATTTAAATTATCGTGAGTATCAATTTTTGATACTCATGTGCTCTTCAGCATTGTAAACTTTATGTAACTCGAAAAAAAATTGAGGGTAAGAAAACAAACAAATTTTAGGTGTTATAAACTTTTAAGTTGTTAGTCTTTTAGTGGATAAATAAAACAAAAGAATCAGTGAAATAAAAGGAAACATAACAAACACAATTTGTTTGGTAATAAAACTTAATCAACTGTTTTTAGCTTTATATTTTTTTAACTTTGGTGAACTAAGAAAAAACAGTCCCTTTACAAAAGTATAACATCACCATACACTGCACACTTTTGTTAATAAATTTGTTTAGGCCGATCTTTGAGCTGTATTGTAGTCCATAGTAGGGTCTGGTTTTTCATCGTCTTTTTTTACCCGACCTCCTTTACCTCAAACTTCTGTCATTTTATCGCCGTGCTTTGTTGATAAGCATGAGCACATCCCTCTTATCTTTCCCACTTGAGTAACAGTTTATGTTACTTTCATTTATTCAGGGCTATTTACCTGTCCTTATTTTAGGTTGGCCTTTACAATATCCTTCGGATTTCTTTTCTTGCTTGTTTAGGGGTGCCTACTAAGTGCGTGCTTCTTTTAACCTAGCTCTTCAAGCCGAACAATGGTTACTGCTGGTATACCAGTTGTCGGTGTAATACCGTTATCCTTACCAAAGTCAAGAATAAATGGTTCTAACCAACCTCAAGAACAACTTTAAGCAGCTAGACTTTACTCTTTGATTCTACCTTCCCAGCATATATTTTGTATGTTCAAAGCAATAAACTACTCTTCAGAACACAGTTTAAAAAATTTTCTAAGTGCCATATTTATGGCTTTTAATTTTCAAATACTGGGGGTTTTAAATATCAAGCGAAACCAAGGAAAGGGGCCATTGATTCGTCCACACAAAACTTTTTCAGTTAGGTATCAAAGCTCTTTTGAATTTTGTTCATTCATCACTAAAAGTTAATCTTTAAAATTTTTGTTGTCACTGTCCATAGTCTAAAGAAACCATATTAGTCTTTTAAACTTTCATTTATAAAATGTTTAAAATATATTCATACGTCAAGTTTGTATTAGTCATGGGTTTAATCAATACACACCACAACAGTAATGAAACTTTAATTACTTATTATAACCTCAAATAAGACCTGACCGAAACAATCTGCAGTGATACCAAAACAATGTGTTGTAAACAAAGCCAATACAGCCAACAAAAATTAGTGGCTAAATGTTTAAGGAATAAGTTAAATATATAATAGTTAATAAATAAATATGGTTTAATAATAAGTATTAAAATTACCAATAAATAACACAATCTTTTATTACATTTAGGATACTAACATATGTTATAACGACCTGTGATTAATCCAACATAATGATGACTCGAAGGCCCTGTGGGAACTAAAAACAGAATGAGTATATGCAAAATTGGATACTCATGGCAGTTCAAGCATTGGGACACAATATCAGTGTGGCAGTCCAACCTGTTAATTAAGTCATATTCAAATACTAACTAATTTTTAATAATATCTCCGCACCGTAGACCGTATTTAGAAATATATGTAAATATTTAGTAATTTTTTCTTTATTTCCAACCTCTTCTTACAGTTAAAAATGTTTCTACTGCATATTGGACTTGAGAAGGCCGAGACCTTGATTAACTGTGCCGAGTCGTGGGCGGTCATGAAACCCATTTCTTGTACAAACTGTTTGTTCAATGATTATAATTTACCTACGACTAACAGCTACAGTTGACATTATTTACTGAATAATACTACATTTTTATCTCCCCCTTCACATCCACCTTCGGCAGTAAACTCCATGAAAAAAAAAACCGGTTGAACAGGTTTCTGGAAATACACTGAATGGCGATAGTACTTTTTTATTTAATAGAAGACAAATCAGTAAGCTTTTGCTGTAATGGAAGATATATCACGTTGCAACATTTCCTTTGGAGGATTAGTTTTGTATTATACTGTTACATAACTATTTAATTACACTAAATAACGACGATAGCCTACGCACAAGCTGCTTGGCCCATGTAGACTAATTTTCCCCAAACACTATGTATAATCACTTTTAGTTTCATTTAAATTGTATTATATGAGTAAATATATTTTAGATATATATATATATATATATATATATACACATTATACAATTAAAGGAACTAAAAGTATTTATACATATATATATAATTTATATATGTATATGTATATATGTATATATATATATATTTATATGCATATGTACATAAATATATTAATTATCAAATTCAGATTATCCTAAAACTAATTGGGTAATAGTATTGTTAATTGTAACTGAAATACACTTTTCTTTCAATTTTCATTTTCATTTTCCTGTGAGGAAGAGAAACTAATGGCCTACTTTACTTTATCCATTCAAAAAGATTTGATACGGAGGATGCTCCAGACAGTGTTTGTGTGCTCACACTCGACTACATTGACAATCTTGGGGTGGCCCAGGGGATGACCCGGAGTGTTTGGCAACAGCAAGTGGCAGTGGTCTGAGGAGAAGTGACCCAAATAGTTTTCACCTGCCAATGTTGACTCTCTGAACCTTATCCTATTAGTTTCTTTAAACTCAGGACGTTTATTATACCTGCTAAAAATGAGAAATGGGCTCGATTATTTTTCAATTATTGAAAAAGATGTTGAAATTTTATGAACTCAATTTAGGTGAACTTTGACCATTAAACTTTCAGTTTTTATGGGTTAACTAGCTGACACCGGCAGACTTTCTACTGACCTTCAATCGATAAATAATAAATCCTAACACCTTTGTAGTATTAAATAAACTTCAAAAAAACAAACAAAAGGAATTCGTATATTGAATAAAAAATGCTCTGATATGAATTGTGGTTTTATTATTATTATAATGAATTAATCTTCATGATGTAATGGCTTTAAAAAAATTGTCCACGTCACAAATATTATAGGAGCTTACACAAAAGAAGGTTGAAGTGTAACAGTGTGTCTATATCTTGAAAACTTGCATATATATTATAATGAACATAACATCTTTATTTTACCTACATTTAAAAACAATAGACTGGTCTAATCAAGTTTTTATTATGTTTTTGTCAATTAACACAGGAATCATGAGGTTGCAACTAATAAATTTGTTCATGTTCACAACGATTTTAAGTTTTTGGCGAAAATAAAATGTTTGTCAAAAACCATTTTACTATAACTCATACTTGGCTGTACCATGAGTTTTAATTTTAAACTCATTTAAACAATACAAAATGTAGTGTTGAGAGTATATTCTTTATCCTACGTACATTAAAATAACAAACACAGATTAAATATAGGTGGTCAGAGCTTTGTATTATTTTTTTTTTTTTTTTATATGATGTTTGCTTTATAATAATTTACAAAGCTCAGAGAGCACGATTTTAAAAACTACAAAATACTTGTAAAATATAGTGGTACTCCTTGGTGTTCACTCAAAAAATAGTTATGTCACCATACTTTACAAAACAAAGTTTGCCGCTGAAATACTGGCTGATTTAATAAAGTTTCATTTTTGGGATATTGACAGACAGACACATAGTAACGATTAACACTTACTGTTAATCAATTTTTAAAAGCTATTCTGATAAACTTTATATTTTGCTTTGTTTTGTTTTGTGTTGAGTTAAAATAAACAAAGAATGGGCGGTTTTTCAAACGCGCGAAAACACGCGACGTATCCATGCGTAATGTACCATCGCGCGGAAACAGGGTAAAACTCCAAGTATTTATTCCCAACGACTGGGCCTTGCGATTTTATTTAATGGTCATCACAAAAGGCTTAAGAACGAAATCGGTAAATTGTAGAACGTTTAAAATCGAATGGATGAGTCTGTTTGGAATCATCAGGTATTACGCGGAATGAAAGACATCCTCTCCTTTGTATTTTCCCTTTATTCAATTGGTGCCTCAATTACGTTATTCATTATCCATTTTCCAACAGAGCCATTCTTGTTCCATAGCACAGTCGAGGTTGATTAATGTTACGCAGCATGATGACCAAACATGATCTTACTTTTAACTGGCAAATTGTCTGTGTTGGTGGTCATTTCCATTTTAATTTAAAACAGCACCGTGGGATAGTTGACTACGTCATCCTGGTTATATACCGGTGTTTGAACTAATTTGAAGGAAACCCAGAACTGTCCCGGAAGAAAGTTGTGAAAGGTCGCTATTGAGATCATTTGACATCTTTATTTTTTCGCCACCAATAGTTGCTCGATTCAACACCCAGGCCAAATTACGGTATTAAATGTGGCACTATATATTGGGGACAAGACCAACGCTGAAATAAGCTCTATCTTTCTGTGAATGGTGATGATGAAATCTGCGGGTAAATGTGATGAATCCGGTCGAGGTGTCCACTTGCGACTTTACCAATTTCCAATGTCCCTAACGACTGCTTCGCAAACAAATTTGCAGTTTCACTCTTGTTTTTGCAAAAATCACTCGCATGATTAAGATTGTTAACCTCCTCAGTAACTGATACAGTTTGTCCTTGTATCAGTAATTTTTTTAAGATTTTGTTAAATAATTATTTCTGATACATATTTCAATTACAAACTTGCACAGTAACCATAAAAAAACTATTTTTGTATAGTACCTTGAAAGTGGGCATAAAGTTGTACTGTAACAATAGGTTTGTTGCGCCAAACGATGCCATCTGGAAAAGCTGTTAATAACTTTTGAATGTTGGCTAATAAGTGTTTAGAATCATTTCCCCAAACCCAGAAACTAAAGAGCGTAAGGGGATGTGGTGGTGGGACCAATTGTGGCAATTTTAACTTTACCTCGAGCACAACATAATCTAGTAGATTCAATCACTGTGATTTAACCCCTTCAAACATTTACAAATTATTGTCATTTCCCCCAATCGTTACCGATTTGTCGGCACAATAATCTATGCCGGATCATAAGCGGAATGCAGCTCGGTCCCAGGATCACAGTAGCACTGCGTCTGCGGAATCGTGCAAGTTTACTTATACCGTGTTCGCTGTTTGTGTGTTGGATGTGGGCACGAACCTAGTCAACATCATTGTTCAACTCACTAAAAAACGCAAATCTTGAGTAGATATAGTTAAATGTTAAAAAATATTATTTTAATCGATAGCCGAACATTGATAACCGATGTCTATCGAGTTCAAAACATCGTGTTAATTGATAAAATCGCTTTTTTTTTTGAAAAATTCGCGTCGCCCTCACGGAAGAAATTATTAAATTCGAAAAAATGTAACGAGTTTTAAAAAATGCAAAAAAAAATTTTAAAAACATCGATTTTAGTCCAACATAAATGATTATGATAATCGCCCCTCGTATTTCAAGGAAAAAAAACATTGTTTTTTTTTTAAAAATTCCTAGCATTTTTATGTTTTTTACTCACTTTTTAAACCTTCCGGGACTTCCCAAATAATTTCAAGCCAAAATTACCAAATTTTGTACGCCTTCTCGAGTTTAAAAAAAATGAAAATAATAATTTAATAAAAAACTATTTTTATTTACTTAATTAAATTTTGTATAATGGCAAATAGCCTTTTAATTTCAATAAACATTGAATCAAAAAAGTACTTGCTCTGAGGGGACTCAAACCCCGGACCTCACTTGGGGGTTTGAATTCCCATTTACCCCTTGGGTCGTTTGCCTATTTGGTTTCCGATCATAGTTAGTTTTTATTTAAAGAATGTAAAAATGGCCAAATACAAAATAATTGGGGTCGGGGGGAAAGAACTCAGAGAAAAACTGAACCTATTTCCCAAAAACGTTTTTAAATTTTTAAATCGCCTACCCCTTTAAAAAAGGTCTAAAGCTAAAATAACTATCCCAAAAATTTACAAATAGTATTTAGTTTTTCCAAACATAGTAAACATTTTAAGTCCGGCAAAAAAGGTTTTTTAAATTTTAAAAAAGAGTCATGCTTGTTTTTTTTCCCCGCAGGGCCTCAAGAGTGGGGCGTCTGCAAACTCGCCCCAGGCTTTCCCAAACATTCCTGTCAGGAAACGCTTTATAAAACTTTTTACTTGGGGTCAAAAAAAGTTTTAAGTTAAAAGGGCTTTACTTTTCCGCTTTTAAAACACGGTCCGTTGACGTTTACTAACCTTTTGGGAGTTGTTTTTTTAGGATTTTTTCGAAATTTTGCTTTTTTTTTTTGGAGGAACTAAGACAGCCCTTTAAAAAAACTACCAAAGTATTAGACTTGTGCGAGAACTTTGGGTTTTTTTTTTTTTCAATCTTAGTATCTTTAGGTCTCGTTGGGGTGGGGCATTTTTTTAAAGTACTTGTCAAAAATACTTCGTCCCCGGTTTAAAATTAACCCCAGTGCCACAGTTTATTACTGTGAAAGGTGAAGGTTTTACCCCCGAATTTTGAACATCCCTCCAGTACTGGGGTTCGTAGGTTTTTATTTACAACGCTTGTCTTTGTCTCCCCCATATAAATACCTCTTGGGGAAACAACTTTACACTACGAAACGGTCCTTTCCAAACTTGGATGTAAAAAGGTATGACGGTAATTTTTGTTCTGTCCGCACACATCCAAAACAGAACAAGATGTCGCACATTCAAGTTATACATTGTCAAAAAAATTTTCAAGCTTTTTACAAACATATCTCTCCCTTCTTGGCGACGGTTTCGCGTATTTAAAACCGAGTAATCATTAACACGTGGGCATTGAATGATATAAATTTTGGTGGCTCGATATATATCGAGTTTTTAATGTTTGGTGAGGCAAATTTTTTTGAAAGTCCACGAAAAGGCCTCAAATTTTCTTTTTTTCTTGCTTCCTTCCTGACATTTTAAAATTTTAAAAAAAATTTTTTCCTTTACCAGGTGAATTTTTTTTTCTTTTTGTTCTTTGTTAATTTTTTGATAATGTTCTTTATTTTTTTTATCCCTCCATTGATTTTTTCTTCTAAAAAAAGAAATTTCTGCTTTAAGTACTACAGGGACTGCAGTATTTTCCTTGGGGCCCAATAAATTTGAATTTACTATCAAAAATGTCCCCGAAATGTAGTGAACCCAAATATTTTCTTTTTTTTTCATTGTACATTTTAGCAATTTAGACTTATTTTCTCTTTTAGGAAGTATAATTTTGATGTTCCTTCAAAGATAAAGTGATTTTCTACCCTTTTTGGGTTGAATAAATTTTTATTTTTTTTTTTTCTTCGGGCAGAGTTGATCGTTTCAGTTTACCCCCGCCCCTCTGGGTTGCCCCTCCAAAAATAAAAGGGGTTTTTTTTGGTTTGAACGCGATTGTTCCCAACCATTAATGACATGAATGCTTTTGTAACAAATTAAGTCCTGTAAATTTTCATCTACTATGCACAAAACGGAACAATAAAAAGAAAGATTGAAATTACCTTTTTCGGGAATTTGGTTTGCGGCCTGTTTAACGGGTAAAACGTTTAAAAACCCACCCAAGTACTGTTTTGTGCGTTGTAACACCTTCCTTTAAAATTTTATTGATGAACTTGTCTTTTTTCCGGGGAAACAACGGAACATTGAACAAAAACTTGCAATCCCCAACCTCAGATATTTTACAATTTTTTTTTATCACGCGCCATCTTCCCCTTTTTTTTCCCTTTTTTTTGCATTTTTTAAACCAACAGAGCCCCCTTCTCCCCTCATTTCCCAATCCTCAAAAAGCGTTTACTAACAGTAAAAAAACTAAAAATCTTAAAAAATTTCCCACAACATTCAAATCCACTAAAGTAGGGTTATTTTTGGGAAAAAAAAAAACAAAACACCCGACTGAATCTGAGTTAGAGTGAGGTGGGGGGACGACATTTTCTCTGTTTTATTTGCGCCGCCGCATGGACTATGATGTTTTTGCCCTTTGCTTATATTTTCCCTTTGAAAAACTAGTGACTTATTGTTTTTCACGTTTGTAAAAGCATTTAAAAAACTACTTCTATAACATCGGGACTGAAAACTCGATTTTGTGAAAAAAAACTTGATTGTTCTTGCCGCGACCCTTTAATTTTAAACGTAAAATAAGGGTCTAAAAGTGAGCACATTTTTCCGGGAATGAAATCCGGGGTTTGAGTCCCGGGGGAGCAAGTACGTTTTTTATTAATGTTTTTTTGAAATTATATATAAAAAAATAATATATATTAAAATATATTAAATATATTTTATATTATAAATTTTAACTGTGTGTGTGTGTTTTGTGTGTTTCGAAAATTTTTTTTTAAAGGGTTAAAAAGAAAGAATTAGAAAGGCTAACTCAATCCTTTTTTAAAAAACAAAAAAAGCCACACAAAACTTACCATTTTTTTTAATAAATTTTTTAACAAATTTCTGAGGACCCCCTCCGCGAATTTTTTTACTGCTCCGGGGGAACCAAGTCCAAAACAAATGGGAAATTTTTGCCGTCACCCTCGTTTCGCAACGCAACAAACCTCCTTCCTCTTTATTTTTTCTCCCCAAACCATAATGG